>NC_056750.1:324237843-324247843 GCF_019279795.1 Protopterus annectens | reverse complement strand
TTTTGGTCCCATACACCATCCTCATATCACTATTACCCAATGATCCACATTGATTACGGCATCTATCAGCAGCTCTGTATGCCCTGGACTTACTATGCTTGCTGCTGGGGATGGTCATGGAATCTAAGGGCATTATGGGGGTCTCGGCCATTTACATTTCAGTGGGGAGGATTCATCAATGCCACACCCACAGTTTTCCCCTTTTCCTTGCAGTTCTGTATAGACACTCAATGGGCAAGCATGCAATGGGAGCATGTGGCATATTGCCCTGCTAATGTGGCAGCTCAGCCATCACACCATCCTACCCTTCCTGAGGCACACCCACCTTATACAATGGGCACACCCACCTTATCTAATGTCCTAGGTCCCCTCCAGAGATCATTGCTATGAATGTTCATTTAACTACCCACCCTCCCCTTGGACAGGCCTGTCCATCCCTCCCCTGCTGCTCCATAAGTCTCCTGAACCACTAAATGAACCTGGGTCAGCTGGGCTGTAGTCAGGACTTTATCCCTCTATGGCAAGTGTGGGTTGAACTGTACGACTTCAGAGTTAGTATATTTAGTCTATCTAAATTTGGGTAATGTTGGGAAAAGCTCTCACAATGCATATGTATGTTGTGTTTTCAAAATAAATAAATTAGATGGAATTATATTCAGTAATGCAATGTCCATTCAAAGTTGACCATACACCCATTTTTACCTGCATGCTATATGAATGCTGATTCCACACAAGGACTGCAGGATTGTGTCTAAACTCTACACTAGATTACCCATATAAAGAGGTACTTTTGTGATCTACACCTGGCAGGTTAAAGCTGTAGGTTAGGTTTGTAAACACGTTGCCTCAAATATATGTCATGAAGTGATGTGGGAATATTCACACAACTGAAAGATGGCTCAAAAATGTAAGTTTTTTTTTTACTGGACACTATTAAAGCTTACAATATTATCTGCTAGGATATTTCATTAGTAGATTGGTCACTGTGGAGACTCAAAAGCTGGCAGACCTGTGATAGTACAAACTGAAATGGGTCAGCCATTATATATTGAGTTACAGTGGAGAAGCCATGCAGCTTGGAATGTCATCCTCAGTAGAAGTTTCACTGATCATTTCATTAAACATCCTGTTTCTTGACCTCTATTAATTCACAGAAGAATTGTGGTTTACATAGGAAGGCCATAGGGACAGCACATTTCTTTTTCCTGTGTCTGTTTATTCTGCTGCATAATTACTGCTTTGTCAGCATGGCTTGCTGTAGTTCAGTCTTTGCACAATAGTAGTTAGTTTCTCTTCATTGTGAGAAACTTCTAGTTTTACGCTGGCTAATTGATTAATTAATGTTGTGGGGTCTCTGGAGTAATCATGGGTGGTCACTTTGACTATAATGGTAGTTTATGTTTATGTAGGAGGAATAGTACCTTACCAAATTAGATGGTGGGAGGTAATGCACATGCATTGTATTGCTTGTTGTGTTTATTTATTATGTACTTTTGTCAGTCTTAGGGTTTGTTATGTGGGGTATTGTTAACTTTACAAACCAGTGTGTTGCCAGAATGGTATACATGCCATATTATGTGACAGAATATACTTGGATTTCTGCATGTTTGCTAACTGACTTGGTAGTTAATGTTGCTTGCTTCAGTCAAATGCCATACACCCAATTTTCCTTGGCCCGAAAGCCAAACACATTTCCACACAGGGCTAGTTTATATCCATCTTATTACATGGATAAAAACATATATTTCGATACTATTCTGTTAGTTTCACAGCAGCTAAAAAGTGAAAAGTAATATAAACTATAAATAAAGCAATGTCAATTATCCAGCAATAACAACATTATTCAAAACTATTATCTCTGTGGGCATCTTTTCAATTTTATAGTTGGTTTTGTCTTTTGTAAGTAAAATTATTATACAATATCGACTTTTTATAGTCTTTATACATATAGAATATAATTATATAATAGTATTTTTTAATGTAGAGTACATATTTTTAAACAGCAAAATAAACTATATGAACAGTGTAAATAAAAACTAAAGAAATTAAAAATCTGCAGACTTGAAAACAAGACAAAAATAATTATAAAGACTGAACTTAATTAATTGCTAACACCTAAGATGTACTTAATTAAAATGCAGTATTTGTCCCAGTGGTTATTTTATTACTTCAATGTAAATGTTACAGATGAAACACATTATTTTGGAACTCTGAGGCCTCATGACATGCATACATCGTTAATAATGTCAGTGCTGATCTGATTACAGGTATCACATTTTTATCCAAATTTCATAAAATATGATGAGACATAAAAAAGGACAGCAGTGATAAACATGACCACTTTTGTAACAATATTTTCTTTCAGTGTGTCACTAGTTTTGTGAAATGCTAGCTCATTACTCACTTAAACATCTTTAAGCTCATGCAAATGTTAACAAAAACACAAATGAAGCAGAAAATGGTCAATGTAGCCTTCTCTCTTACTGTCTGCAGTTTATATCACTGCTTAGATGCTTTGTCTAGGAAATGTGTAAAATATATAACCTGAAAAAACAGGAATTATAACCAATTTCAGCAGCTTTGTCGAAGGGTATAGATACATAATACTAACAGCCCAAATCTATAGTGTACTGCAAACCCACAATGACACCATCTGCTGTCAGTTATATGACAATCACCATGGTAGCCATATGCCATTCACGGGCTCCTATGCTTTTTGCTTGAAATCTTCACACAACTTCATTAGCAGAGTAGCATTATGTTGATATGAGTTTATGCATGAAACAATACTTTTCATACAGAGTATCTTCCATCATTTGGTTATCACGTAGCTAGTCGTCGCAGCCTGTTAGGCCTGAATATCTTGTTGGCTGTTGTGCTCTCTTTTTTAGCATAAGTTTAGAAATGAGAGTGAAGTCTGAGAGATGGTTACAGAGCACAGGCCGACATTCTGCACCTTATATACAGCCTAAGAAAGACCACATTGGTTTTATGGAAACACTTTTCACTGTAGGCCATTGTGTGTCCACTTTGAACAGGTACTTTCCTAGACCTACTTTATAAAACCCTGTTACTGAAATTGTCTTCATTCATGTAGTGTCGCACCATGAGTGCTCCGTTTTATGAGAATTATCACTGCGAAGGCGGTATGTCAGCAGATAAAGTCTAGATAACAAGTTTTAACCTGCTTCATCCTGCGATCACAGCAATGCAGCGTTCAGCGCCATTACTTGTGCACACACTAAAACTGTACTCAAATGTACATTTGGATTTATTTTATTTATACGATGATGAATGACATAATACTCTTTTTATTTACTTGTTTCTTTCCATTTCAGATATAGCCCAGATGCACAGCACAGAACAAAACAAGACAGATCTGGATCATACATTCATTATTCTGAGGAATTATACCATGTCAAGGCAATGGAAGTAGAAAAGAAAACAAAAAGGTTTATTAGGACATTAACTTTTGTCTGTGTATAATTGCACCTGCTGATTTCAGGGTACTAATATATCAAAGTACATGGGCTAAGACTATATTAGAACAGTGATTTGTGAAAAAGTAACGCATTGCCTACATATATAATTGGCCTTAAGTACACATTTAAGAACAGAACACTGGTTAGAGAGTATGTAGCAACACACACACACACACACACACACACACACACACACACACACACACACACACACACATATATATATATATATATATATGTGTGTGTGTGTGTGTGTGTTTGCGTGTGTGTGTGTGTATACACTGTGTGTATGTACACACAAGGTGCTAGTTTTATAGGCCACCTGTAGAGATTTGCTGTTAAAAATTTAACAGCCTGAAATGAAGGATGAGCGAGATGTGAAGTGATGAAAAGTCCTTGATGATAGAAGCACTAATAGCTTTTTCTTCAAGAACTGATGCAAACCAGTGTTCAGAATTACATGTAATCTGCTAGATTTCACAACATGACTAGAAGAGGGTTCTGAGTTTTGTATCCTAAAACCGAAAATTTGTGGTGTGTTTGGTTGAGGACTATTGTGTGGATTGATAAGTACTAATGCATTTCTAAAATTGGATCTTTGCTGCTTGCATAATGAATGCTTATTTGTGGTTGTTTCACATTAGATTGAGCATACTGAGACTTTTTTAGTAAGGCAGTTATGTGTTCCACTGCCTGCTATAATGATGTAATAGAAATGAAATCCAATGCTTTCTGTTGGATCCAAGAGTGCGGCATCTCAGAGAAAGCTTTTAACATTTATTGAAGCAACCATGGAGTGAGAATAATAAAGTAAGAAGTCTGAGGTTAAGTAGTTATTTACATTTTGCCTCTTGTAACTGCATGAAACTAATCTATGTAATAATACATGTAGTTAGAGCATATGTGTACACAAGTAAGTACTTAACTACAATGTGATATGAATAGCTGCATTTAGAACTTTTAACTTCCAAGATATCATGTACAGGCAGTTAATGTTCTAGCTAATTATGTGGTTAATTTACTAGCTAATCTGAGGCAGATACCTACATTTTATTGTTGGAATAGGACAGACTTGTAACTGCATTTGTATTCAAGTAAGTAGTTGCATGCAGCTTGATGTAACAGTTGTGTTTAGAGTTTTTAAATACATTAGCTATAGATATGGTTTATTTTATTTATTTGCATTTGATCACTGAGAAGGTCCAACTGTGTCGAGTAAGACCCTTTTCAATGAAGGTCCATGGAGAAAAGCTCGAAAAAAAACATATTTAGTGAGAGAAAAAGGGACAAAGATTATAGTGGACCCTTTCTGAGTACAAACAATATAGTGATTACAGATTCAAAATGGAATACGTGTCTAGGTGAATGTTGTCTAGATGAATGTGACAAGTAGCAATTATCAGATAAGGAAAAGTAATAAAAAGGGGGATTGCAGTAGAAGAAATTGTTAGGATTAAAATTGTCGAGTGCAGAGATTATTAAGGATACGAAGCTGTCAGTGGGAATCCATATTCTGTGTGAGGAGAATTTCTTTCTCCGTGGCTGTCTCCTCACTTTGAAGTCACAGAAAGTGGGAGATTTGCCAACCCTAGTACAGCAATGGATTTGTTTTATTTTGGTTTGTTCAATGGGGAGTTTACAAGACGTTGTTGAGTACAGCCAAATGTTGAGCTATTTGATGTGAGTGATGCCTGATAAATGTTATCCCAGATGCTGTTTGATTATCTAGCTCTCCAAACATTTTCTCAGCTGTGCTTTTTTTTTTGGGGGGGGGGTTATCAGCAGGCATGTTGGTTAAGGCATATATAAATGTTAGAGAGGTCACTTTCTAATTGTCATTTTTTGTACTGTTGCAATAATTCAGGGTCTTGTTGATAGCTGTCCAGCATTTGTCACCATGAATCATGGGATTCTTTTGGATCTCAGAAAGAATCTGTAAAGCATGAAGGCAGAAACAGAAAGAGGCATTATTACCATTATTATTATTAATATTATTGTTATTACTGCCTATAGGTTACTTCATAGGTCTGGCTACCTGTTGGGTAAGTTACACACCCTACTTAACCCCCCCGTCCTCACTAACCTGCCTTAGGATCATAGCAGTATCAGATGATCTGGAAATAAACAGCATGAAGAGAAATGCACAGGGGCATTAGATGTTTGTATTCAACTTATCTACCTATCTATCTCTGTCGATGTATGCATGTATCTATCTATCTGTCTATCTATCTGTCTATCTATCTATCTATCTATCTATCTATCTATCTATCTATCTATCTATCTATCTAATCTATCCATTTAGCTACATACTTACCTACATATGCCTGTACGTATGTATCTGTCCATCTACATATTTACCTACCAATGTAACTCTCTCTCTGTTTCTTTCTATTTACATTCTTACCTACCTACATATCAATGTTATGTATGTATGTATGCATCTATCTATATAGCTAGATACTTACTTATGCACTTACATATCTGTGTATCTGTATATCTCTTTCTCTATCTACACAATTACCTACCTACATATGTATGTATTTATGCATCTACACACTTGCCTACCTACTGTCTGTCTATCTATGTACTACCTATCTATTTAAATTTCTCTACTAGGTAGGTTTTACTCTGTGCATAAAGTCAATTAAATACCATCTGGAGTACTATATGCAGGCCTGAAAAACACCTCCTCATAAATCCATAAACAGTATGCAGGCTGTTGCTTAGAGCAGAAAGACATGAATGCGCAATGACTGTAGGAGAAGCCATAGCAAGACATTAGAAGAGTTTAATCAGTCTATTTTTTGAAGAAGGTAGGTAGGAGGTGTAAACAATTAATGAAATTCACACTGCCTAAGTGGGAGTTTTCTTTCAGAAAAGAAAGAGATGCATGAGAAGAAAAGGACAACAAGTGATGTTAGAGGGTCCTTGGTACAGTGGGGAAATATCAGGAGCCAGTCTTTCACAGAAAGGATGCAGGATGTATGAAACAGATTCCTAAATATGCAAGAGGGCAAAACCAGTAAATAACATTTAGTTATAAACAAGACATATATAAATCAGTTCTTAATAAAAATGTTGAAAAAATAGCTGCTAGTTAAAGGAAAACGTTATCTTCTCCAAACGTCTCAACTGTCCTGGTTTTCTGGGACATCCCTGCTTTTGACACTAATTTTAGCTATGTCCCTATTAATCCCTCCTAAAAGCAGTGACTTTTGAAGATGGTGAATTATACTTAATAAATAATGATAGCAATCAGAGACATAGACTTCTTTTACTTCAGAAAATGTATATTAATTTTCATTCTCTTAGTTAATAGCACTAATATTTTAAAAATGTACCCGATTGTCCCTGATAATTTCTTGATTTGTCTCTGATTCTATTGAGATTTGTCCCTGACTGGATGACAGCTATGCCTTATCCTACAGTTTAAGTCAACCCTTAGATGGTTGCTTTTCCTTTCTAAAATTTGACTCCAGTATTGTGTAGGTATGTAAAAGAGTGCTTGTGCTTTTTAAAACGTTCATTTCCTTGCCTTGGAATCAAAGGAAGGGAAAGCCCACCCACTTTTTTAATCTTAACTTCTCACATACTTTGCAGAGGAATTTGTCTCCACTTGCATGATATACTACAGACACAAAGAAATCTGTAGTTTACCCTGTCAGGTACTGGCTGCTGACAGTCTTATAGGGCAATTGGTCCAGCTGCTATAAAAAAGACAGACAGTTGTGAAACAGTTTTCCACTGTCTTTATTGTAGATTGGAAGAGAACTTACACTGATTTACAGTTGCTTCCAATGTAACAATTTCTTTCACAGAAAAACAAAGCAATTAGATTAGTCAAGGGTTCAAAGGCAGTTGCCCCTCTTCTGACAAATTTACATAAACAAGGAAAAAACTGACACATGAATTGAATGTGAAGACTAAAAGCACAGCACAAAGGAAAGACAACATAGCTGAAGTGTATGTAAGACAGGAATCAATGTGATACAGCAGTTCATATGCAACACTGGGAAAAGCAATGGAAGAAAACAGGCTTGACAAAGTACACTACAGTGCTTCATAAAATACTAAGTGCATTAACAACATACCATGTTTCCTACGACTGTGCAGTTGGTGGAGTAAATAGATGATGAGCAGACATTCTTGAATTTCTGCTGTACCTTTTTTGCTGTTGCACAAGGGAAAATGCAGACATATGTGTAATACATTGTGAGTGGGGCATCTTATTTGACTGCCATTTGTGCTTGCCTCATTGGCATTACCTGTGTTCATATTGGTTACCAAACCATTGTTTTCTTGTCCAACAGTTGTGGAGTTTGCCAGAGGTAGAAAGACATATCAGTGGGCAGTCAGAAGACTGTCCCTCTTTAGTAGCAGTATGTATCCCTAAAGTAGCTATGCATATCATTTCAAAAGAGATGATTACTGGGCAGACAGTAAACTGGAGAACCAAGCAATATGCAAAATAAGCACAGATGACAAAAAGATGTAATAGTACATGAGCAGGAGAATATAACTGATAATGTAATTTCACGTAGTCATCTTTGGGGAAGTGCATCGAAAATAGAATGACATGGCGCAGGAAAAGGCACTGCAAAATGGAAGTGTTTTGTACATTAAACACATTACCACTGCAATTATGACTGGGGATAAAAAACTTTGCAGAAAGGATTAACGTGCAGTAAAAAGCTATGAATTTCTTTGGGCATTTGTTATAATGGTTGTTTACCTCACAATCATAAGGTACAAGGTTTGAGTCTCACCTTTTACAGGGAAATTGGCTAGGCTTAAAATGTCTCCAAAAATGGCAGCTAGCCTAGTACTTACCTATGAACCCACAGCCACCATAGCTAATAACAGACCAAAGAATCAGAATCACAATCACATTTATTAGCCAAGTATGAGTATATACTCCAGTTTCAGTGACTCTCCAAGTATGAATTACATAAACAACATGCGTACATGTAACTGTTAAGAACAAAAAAAAAGAAAGAAGCATAACATACAAATGGTACTGTGATGGTTGTGATGTGTACTGAAAAAAAGAATAAAGGGATAGGGCCATAGGTTCATATAAAAACTGCTAAGTATGCAGTCTGTAAGCATACCTCTCAACTGTACACATTTTTCCAGACTGTCCAGATTTTTGCTTCTTATTTTTGGTCTGTTTCTCAAAAAAAATATAGATTTCTGGCAGATAAGTGGCAAATCATTGAGGAGAAAAGTCAGAAAATAATGATAGACATTTGACATTCAGGTGTTCTATCTTTCAGAAAATTTATGCTAATGCATAACCTATTCTTCTATCAGCTTTCTTAGTTTGTAAAAGCAATATTTAAAAATTGTCTCTAATTTTGAGCCTTTGTCCCTGCATTATTTATGGCTTTGTCCAGATTTCTTGCTCCAAAAGGTTGAGAGGTTATGTTCATGAGACCATTAGGGAGTGCAGGCGAAGTTCTCAATTGACGCAGAGCATTGCCTGGTTAAGTGACTTGGCTGAGGTCACATTGTAGGAAAATTAAGATGGAGTGATTCAAACCATGTACTATTAACAATGGAAGCAGACCTTTAGTCCTGTACACTTACTGCCAGACATGGCTATCACAAGTTCAGTTAGACGAACAGGAATAGGTTGCTGCATGCCTCAATTCACTGATGTAACCACCAGGAGTTTCCAGCAAATGTAGACAGAGTCATTCCTATGTTTTACAGAGCCCAAAGCGTAAGTAGTACTTCTGTCATTATCAAGTAGTCAGTTTTGCTGCAGAGTGATTGTGTTGTACATTAACAAATCAGTTAATGAGCAGAGTAACAAGCGATATCTGTGATGCAAAAACACAGTTATTCAAAGGTAAGGAACAGAAACCTGGTCATCTTTGACTGCAGAATTACAGAAAAGCATAGTAAGGAGAAAAAAAAAAACATAAAATCAGTTGTGCAATGAATGCAACTAATAAAGAATTTCCTACAATATTCAGCCCCCCACCCCAAAAACATCTTCCCACTGCAGGGACTGGGGAATAGAATTATTTTGCAATCCCTTAATTTTGCTGTGTCATTAGCAAGGAGTCGGGTATGTGGAAGAGAGATTTTCCTGCACTTTAGTATAATACTATATGAGCAAAGTAACAAGAAAAGATGCTACTATAAGACATCTGTGCCTGAGAAAAAGTAGTTATCTAAAGTACGGGAATAGAAGGTTGGCCATAGTTTGTTGTAGACTTAGGAAGGAGGAAAGGAATATGGAATACGTTATAAGACAAATAAAAAGAAAGCATTTTCTAAAACATTCAGGTGAAAAAAGAAATAAATAAAAATAAGAATCATTCCGCTGAAGGCACTCGGAAACAGGATTATTCTGAAATCCCTTCCTTTCCAGTAATGGCTGCACATGAAATTGCAAGGATCTATAAGTGCAGTGATAATTTTGACACCTCAGAAATAGTGCGTGTGTGTGTGTGTGTGGGGGGGGGGGGGGCAGTCATTTCATCTTGTACAACAAAAGGCTACTTTGA
>NC_056750.1:324212843-324232843 GCF_019279795.1 Protopterus annectens | reverse complement strand
ACAGGAACATGACAGAAGCAGGTATCCCTAACAGGAACAAGTCAGAAGCAGGTATCCCTAACAGGAACATGATAGAAGCAGGTATCCCTAGCAGGAACATGATAGAAGTAGGCATCCCTAACAGGAACAAGTCAGAAGCAGGTATCTCTAACAGGAACATGACAGAAGCAGGTATCCCTAGCAGGAACATGACAGAAGCAGGTATCCCTAACAGGAACATGACAGAAGCAGGTATACCTAGCAGGAACATGACAGAAGCAGGTATCTCTAATAGGAACATGACAGAACAGGTATCCCTAGCAGGAACATGACAGAAGCAGGTATCCCTAACAGGAACATGACAGAAGCAGGTATACCTAGCAGGAACATGACAGAAGCAGGTATCCCTAACAGGAACATGACAGAAGCAGGTATCGCTAACAGAAATATGACAGAAGCAAATATCCCTAGGAGGAACATGACAGAAGCAGGTATGCCTAACAGGATCATGACAAAAGCAGGTATCTCTAACAGGAACATGACAGAAGCAGGTATCCATAACAGGAACATGACAGAAGCAGGTATCCCTAACAGGAACATGACAGAAGCAGGTATCCCTAACAAGAACATGGCAGAAGCAGGTATCCCTAGCAGGAACATAACAGAAGCAGGTATCCCTAGCAGGAACATGACAGAAGCAGATATTCCTAATAGGAACATGACAGAAGCAGGTATCCCTAACAGGAACATGAGAAAAGCAGGTATCTCTAACAGGAACATGACAGAAGCAGGTATCCCTAACAGGAACATGACAGAAGCAGGTATGCCTAACAGGAACATGACAGAAGCAGGTATCCCTAACAGGAACGGGACAGAAGCAGGTTTCTGAGGAATGGTTTCCACCTGGCCTGTAATTCAACAGGTGAGTCCTGCAAAGGAGTAGGTCTTAATGTTTAACATAGTGAAAGTAAGTCCTTTGTTTTGATTAAGGGCACAGACTGTCTATCAAAATGTATAAGAAAATGTGTCAGCCCTGTAAACACTATCCTTGGGACAGTAGACAAATGAAAATGAGCTGAGGCACATTTCAGTGCTAGCACTATCTTCAGGTAAATTGCCAAAATAAAGTTATATGAGCCAGATTCCATTGCAAACTATTGGGTACATTAAAGAAACATGTCTTTGTACTTGACAATGGAGGTAGTTAAAACACAGTACTGGCAAACAGTGTAAGTGATAGAGAACAAACTGTTGTTTCTCTCTCTCTCAAACTGTTTATCTATCTGTCCACCTGTCTAGGTATCAACCTGAGTATATGTCTGTCTGTCTGCTTCTCCATACATTTGTTAACTTGGTATATAGTGTGGTGCAAGCCAGGACAATAACTATTTCCTTAACTTGTAACACAAAGTACATTTAATTTAGAATAGTTACAATCTTGGCTGCAGATAAAATTTCATAGAGGAAAGCTAAATAATTAGTGAACCTTAAAAACAAAACAAAATCATTGTGTTTCCTCTCTTTCTTTCCTGTTTTTTTCTGCTTTGGACTCCCTAAGTAAATGTCATATGACGTATCAAAATGTGTATATGTATGGTTAGGGAAGCTTGACGGCCTGACTATTGTGGTTAGCATTACAGAGAAGGAGCATGGGAGCAGCCTGGGCAATATAAACCAGCAAGGACAATACATTTTAGGCCAGAGAGGAACTGTGAGCAGCATGAATGGCTTGTGAATATGTTTTTAGAATTGTGTGTCTGATGACATTTGATCGCAGGATACCTGTCCAAATCTGTAGGACCCATCTGTCTGAATGGACCATAACTGATGTCTTTTCATCAGATTTCAGATGCAGCTGTTTAGCAATATGAGTGCATAGTGTTGCAGGCTAGGACTTTGCTTATTCATGTATTAGATCACACTTTTAAGTATAACATTCAAGTCACAAATCAGCTGTTTAACACAGTGTAATTACCTATTATGATCATCACAGTTGTACTATTTTATTATAGATTTTCTTTTTTCTTTGTGTTTAGAAGGATGACTGCTTTCTCATGATAATTTGTGTTTTCAGGCTAAATTGTGTTAGCAGAGCAACTGGGGTCATAGCACTCAAAAGGGAAATGAAACTAACACCATTAATAACAAATGTGTCCTATTAAAAGAACACTTGCTCTGCAAATCATACATTTTAATGATGATTAGAAAATTTCTGGCAGACAAAAGATGAAGTATGTACAAATTAATAAAGACAACGGACTGCCTTTCTAAGATGCCAGTATTTACTCTTAGCAGTTCATGGCTATTTTTTTTTCTGAACAGTCTTGCTGCCATGGATTTTGTTTTCCTACAGGCAGAAGTTCAAACACTCCTGGGTGTTCCTGTCACTATGTATGGAAATATTAATAAAGATCACTGCAACTGCCCATCCTTTGGATTGTCCAACATATTATGTAGGTTTCTGGTGGTCTAAGAGTCAGCTGGTGAGAAGTAAATCATTAATGACAGCTACATTTCCACACAGCAGTTAGAATTAATGCAACAATTTAGTGTTTAATGAAGCGACAGAATCGCCCATCTTGGGGAATAATGAGGTGCGTTTCAAACCACACAACAATTCCTCCTCTAAAGAGCTGCTCATCAACTGGTTATAAGCCATGGAACAATAATTCCTGCATGCTAGTTTCATAAGTCAATACAGATAAGTAGCAATACCAACAATAATGTACGATTTCTCAGTATATTCTGACAAAAAGTTGCACATCAGCTGTTTTCGAAAAAGTATATTTTTAAAGCCTTATTTTGGTTTACTTGCATGCTCTTACATTTCTAAGATGCTTCAGAGGCTATAGGACTTATCTGCTAATATGCTAGCTCACATGATCACACTTCACTGATGTCAGTACAGCATAATGGTTTGTAGAGTTTTTTTTTTTTAAGGAGAAAGATCAAGATTTGTATCCCATACCCTTCACTTGTTTACAGTATGACTTACAGCAGATAATTTCAATAGTTGCACTGCCCCTCTGCAGCTGAAAAAAAAAACAGTTTAATGTATTGTATTAAGCCAAGTAACTTCTCATTTAACAACTTTTTAGATAATTTTGCTGATAACTGTATCTAGCGTTCCCTTTTTTGACACAATATCTATGCATGTGCTGGTTTGTACTACAATAGACACTTCTGTAGCTTTCTGTCAAACGAACAGGAACTGTGAAAGAAAAATTAACACACGTTTCAGTTCATGCATTCTAAAGTTAAGCATGCTGCTGAATTTCAAAACAGACCATTTTTGTTTTTATTTGTAATACACTTTGCATCTTACTTCGCACATTTAAGATAATGAAATGTAGCATTAAACAGCCTTATTTGCAAAGTCAGGATCTTAGAATAGCAAACATATTTAATTTAATTTATGTGTTATTAACTTGGTTAATGTACAGGAGGTAAAGACTAGCACACCAAAAATGTTTACACATACACACACAGAAACACACACACGTGCGCATACCACCACCACATGTTCACATTTAGACAGCCTTTTTCTCCATTCCTGTTTCATTTAGATCACCACACATGCATAAATGTAAGTGTCTTTTCCTGTCCTCCTGTTTCCATTTAAATAGCTATAATAAAATTATACTCCTCTAAGTCAGGAAATGGAAATCTGGCATGTAGAGTACAGTGCAGTAATATGTTTGCCTAAAATTATACTACAAAATGTCTACTTAAAAATGATCGGGTGCTGCAGAATGAAAGAGTGCAAGGTCACAGTTATAATAAGATATAAATATTTAATTCATAAGAGTAAAGGCAGCAAGAAGGACAGACAAGTGCAGATTACACACAATTTAATTCAGCTTCTGAGGTAGCACAGACGTCACATCAGTTTGTAACATGAATCATACTGATCAAGAAAATGCCTAGAATAAGTCAGATGCTGTTTTTTTCCTCTGTGATGTAGTTTATCATATTTTAAGGAAATATTATTATAGCATGATAGACTCTGTATCACTCTCGCACCTTAAAGTATTCAAGTTTCAGTTGTTATTGCATTAATGTGTTTGGCTTGATGGTTTGTGAGAATGAATTACTAGCTGAAGTTTACTTTTTTAGAGTTTATGTTGTCTGATTGCTTAATCAAGGCTTTCTTGATTTTGACTAACCAGAATTTAAGATTTACAAATTCCAGTTTGTAATATATATATATATATATATATATATATATATATATATATATATATATATATATATATATATATATATATATATATATATATATATATATATATATATATATATATATACCGACATAATGTTGAATTTCATAATGTCTAATAGTCATTTGGTTGAAAAATAACATCTCAGCCCAAATTACTGAATTATCAAAATGTCTACAATCAGATCTGATGAAGTCTTGCTTCCAAGACAAAAGTGCTTATTTTAATTTTATTAAAGTGTTTTGCATCTGGTGACAGTGGATTTCCATTTGTGACAGTTGGCTTGGCATTTGGTCAAGAGCTGTATTGTCAAGCCTATGAGACAGTTGTAATAGCATGGAAAAGAAATTTGCCCTTTTGTTACTATTGAGTGATCTCAGAGTTGGTATGCATAATTAACAGTGGGTTTATAGGGGGGTGCATTATTGCAGTGTTTTTCATTTGCATGCTCCATAGGTATGTCTTGGACCATACAAATGTTATGATTTTGTGTTAATAATCAATGCTCTGATGTTTTGCAGCATCAATTATTTTATATTTTACATATACTAATATATGTGTGTATATATATATATATATATATATATATATATATGCCATTTGACTGGGAAAACAAGATGTCGAAACTCAATGTCAAAAATAGAAAATCTTGAAAATGGAATTTGTTGTTTTTTTTCAGTATTTTATTTTTTCAGTTAAATGGCTTGGAAACACACACACACACACACACACACACACACACACACATACATATATACACACATATATGTATGCATATAAAGACTAAATATTAGAAATTAACTACATAATTTAATAATTTATGGAGTGGGAGAGGGACTGTACTGCTTGAATTTCCATGCTAGATGCATCTCTCTTTATCTATGATGTTTAATAGTTCAGAAAATATGGCAGCTGCCATTCCTGGCTGTCTACAGGTAATTCTGTTTTTCTAGTACCCACCGTACTATGTACATAATACTCAGGTGATGTCTTAAATTATAACTACTGCCGATTACAGTAACTGTGTGCTTTGAACACAACTGTTTAAAATGTAAAGGTGCGGACAGTTCACAAATACTGTCCTATCTGAAAGACCGGTTGTGAAATACAGGCCAGATTATCTTGTGTTTTTGTCTCTACATTTGAGTATGCTAGCATTTACAAGTTTCTGTTTTCAATCTATGAGTATATCTCATTTATACCACTTCACTTTGAACAACACACAGCATGCTGCAGCTGCTGTATTTCCATTTCCACATTAATTTTAATAATATAATACAACAGCCCAGCTGTATGGAATTTGGGAGTCACTTTTGCTTCTAGTTCAAACTTTGGCTTTCTGCCCTTTACTGAACACATCTCTTTGATAAGAATTAGTTTGGAATGAGCCGGAACACACAGCAGCTTCTCATTCATGGCAAGTTTGTTACTGCTCTTAGATTTCACCTTTAGTTATTAAAAGAGTAACTGTTTAACAATAATCTCTCCATACTCTAACAGAAAATGCTATCCCTTTTGTATCACAAACATAAAAGTTCAAATGCTGTGTTTTACCTTCATGTGTAACAGGTTGCTTACAATCACATGCTGAGGTCTTCCAAGTTTGAGTCACTATTGTAGAAACATGACATTTGCTTATTTGTTGTCGCTTGCTTTACACAGGGGTAAAATCATAGTGCACATATATTAGTGTTTGATGGGTGGTTTTATCTTGTGACATCCTAGATAAAGAGCCAGATATGCTTTACACTGGCTATTAGTAACTGCTCTTTCTCAAAAAGGAGGACGCTGGTTATGTCCTCTGCATGGAACATACACGCTGACTTGTCCCCTAGAAAAATGTTGATTTTAAAAGTGTTATTTCCTTATAATATGACAAACATAAATATATGTGTTGTGTGAATGTGTGTACTTCAGTTGCTGTTTACGAGATGTTGTTGCCAACTTAGTGATACAGTCTTGTATTTGTCAAGAAAGTGTAATGCATTCATCAAAGGCACAGTTATTTTGCCCATTACAGACATTTTCTAACTTCAGACCTGTTCATTGGTATATGTGAAAATAGCTTGTCATACTTTTGCAGTTATCACGCGTAAACACCTTCTGTGTCCATGATGAGGTCAGTACTACTGCACAGTGTATGTATTCCTCATAGATCACATTGGAGATCTTTGGCATCTTTATTGAAGTAAATATATTAGACAATTTGCAGTCATTAACATATTTATGCATCCATAACTCATTTCCCACTTTTATATCTGAGAAGAGAAGTCCAAAATGAAGTATTCCCACTACAGACCCACATTGGTTGCCAAAGGTACCCATGCCAGGATAGCCTGGTAACCTTGTAACTTAGGCAGTGTTTGACCCATTGAATTATGAAAGGATTATAATTAATGGTTTTAATGTATTGATTATTCTCGTATACAAAATAGTACCTTGTCAAAATAAACTGTATCCACTGCTATCCCCTCTTTAAGTGCCGTTGCCAGACTGAGAAGATAAGATCTTCCCTGAAGTAACCAAAAGTGTTTCATAACTAACAGAAATAGATCCTTCTGGGGGCTTCTTGTATGGCACTGCACTGAATGAGAGCAGATCTACCGAGCTCCGCAAAAGAAAGTTGGCAAAGTTGAAGAAACATGAAACAGTGCCTTGAAAATACTTAATAAGAGAGGAAAGAGACAAAGGAGGTGCTAAACTGAAACAAAAAAGCAGTCGGAGGGAAGAAAGATAAGAATCAACAATCAGAAGGCGGGAGTGGAGAACAGGCCAGATGACCCGCTTATGCTAGAAAAGATTTGCCGGAAAATAAAGGAAATTAAACTTCTCAGCCCAAGGAAGGAAATTAAGGCTGGTGCAGGAAAAATGTAAAAATTATATGAATCCCATAAAAATATAAAGGTTTGGAATGTGTGAAGGTGGTTGCAGTGTTAATGGAATAGTGGACTGGAATACCAGGGAATGATATAAGCATAGAGAATGCGCACAGAACCTCATGGTGGCTTGGAATGAAGGGGCAAATAAAGCAAGATCGGTGATAGTTCATTTCCAGGCATATGAACTAAGAGAGAGGAGACTGAAAGAAATATGGGGGCTGGGAAAAACCTGATGGCAGAAGATGAAAATGTGTATGTGGCCAAGATTTTTCATATGAGATGAGAAGGAAGAGGAATACTTACATCTCTGTCACAAGGATGGGCAGAAAATGGGATATCCAATGGAGACTGATTTATCCAGCAACCTTTCAGATATTCGTTTTTGTTTTTGTTTTCTTTTTTTTCTCCCCTTCTGTCTCTCTGACAGCTGTTTCAGTGCCCCCATTCATTTGTTGGGTCTATCAGCACTCCAGTTGCTCTGATCCAGTGTCCAAATTTGTAGTTGGGGCCAGTGATAAGACTAAGGGCATCTGGGGGTACCATGCTATCCATCTTCAAGTTGGGTGGGTTAATTTTCTTATATGGCCTATCCTGTTTCTCTGTTCCTCCTTCCCTTGCAGATCCCATCATGATGGCTAAGGGATGGTTGTGCAATGGGGATGTGTGGTGTTTCACTCCATCTCTGTTTGGGGATGTGTGGTGTTTCACTCCATCTCTGTTGTAGCTCAGCCATGTCCCCACCCTGATTCCCCTTTTAGACCATGCCTTCTCTAGCAATGTTTTTATCTGGTACCAGGAATCACAGCAAAAGACAACCCAGGGCTGTCTACCCTCCCAGGGATGGAAACCCCCATCCCTCATTGCCAGTCTATCAGTTGCCCAAGACACTAATCAAACCTGGGTCAGCTGGGTCATAATCAGAGCTTTATCCCTCAACTACACTGTAGTGGTTGGTATCTTTTGGCTATTCTTACAGGAGTCTGCTAAGTCATCAACCCAAAGAAGACAACTGAACAGAAACCGCTGCAGCACAGAAATGAGCAGGGAGTGGGGGAAGGTCAGTGATTCCAGGAGCAAAGCAAGGAAGGATTAGAGGAGGGAAGAAGAAGAGGAAGTAAGCAGGAAAGGAGGACGTTCTACTCTTTAGAAAGCAACAAAGATTACAAGAGAAGGTGGAAATCTGGAGCGAAACATGGAAGAGGACAGTAGAGCGTACCTAAAGCAGAAGAAATTGTGGGGGGGGGGGTGGAGGGTGAAGAGGTAGAAAAGATTGCTTTATGGACTTGTTAAAAAAAGACATGTTATGGACTGGAATTATGATGCTTAAGTGTATGTACTTTGTAGTTATTTTCCTCAATGTAGAAATGAAATCAAAGATGGGGGCTGTGTATGGATTGTTGATTCTGCTAACATGTTTGCTTGGGAATAACATTAGTTAAAGAAGTTAAGAAACATACGAAAAATATGTTATGAGGAAAGGAGTACATTAAAAGGCAGGGGAAGGAGAATGGGCACACAAGAATCATGTGGGGAAGTAGGAAAATGATGTGGGGAGACAACAGCATGACACAAACAGAGGGCAGGAAATACGACACGCAGACAGTATCCAACCACAGAGGGCAGGGAATACGACATGCAGATAGTATCCAACCACAAACAGACGGCAGGGAATACGACATGCAGACAGTATCCAACCACAAACAGAGGGCAGGGAATATGACACGCAGACAGTATCCAACCACAAACAGAGGGCAGGGAATACAACACACAGACAGTATCCAACCACAAACAGAGGGCAGGGAATACGACATGCAGACAGTATCCAACCACAAACAGGCGGCAGGGAATACGACATGCAGACAGTATCCAACCACAAACAGAGGGCAGGGAATACGACATGCAGACAGTATCCAACCACAAACAGAGGGCAGGGAATACAACACACAGACAGTATCCAACCACAAACAGAGGGCAGGGAATACGACACGCAGACAGTATCCAACCACAGAGGGCAGGGAATACAACACGCAGATAGTATCCAACCACAAACAGACGGCAGGGAATACGACACGCAGACAGTATCCAACCACAAACAGAGGGCAGGGAATACGACACGCAGATAGTATCCAACCACAAACAGACGGCAGGGAATACGACATGCAGACAGTATCCAACCACAAACAGAGGGCAGGGAATATGACATGCAGACAGTATCAACCACAAACAGAGGGCAGGGAATACGACATGCAGACAGTATCAACCACAAACAGAGGGCAGGGAATACGACACACAGACAGTATCCAACCACAAACAGAGGGCAGGGAATACGACACACAGACAGTATCCAACCACAAACAGAGGGCAGGGAATACGACACGCAGACAGTATCCAACCACAAACAGAGGGAAGGAATACGACACGCAGACAGTATCCAACCACAAACAGAGGGCAGGGAATATGACATGCAGATAGTATCCAACCACAAACAGACGGCAGGGAATACGACACACAGACAGTATCCAACCACAAACAGAGGGCAGGGAATACGACACGCAGACAGTATCCAACCACAAACAGAGGGCAGGGAATACGACACACAGACAGTATCCAACCACAAACAGAGGGCAGGGAATATGACACGCAGACAGTATCCAACCACAAACAGAGGGCAGGGAATATGACATGCAGATAGTATCCAACCACAAACAGAGGGCAGGGAATACGACATGCAGACAGTATCCAACCACAAACAGAGGGAAGGGAATACGACATGCAGACAGTATCCAACCACAAACAGAGGGCAGGGAATACGACACGCAGATAGTATCCAACCACAAACAGACGGCAGGGAATATGACATGCAGACAGTATCCAACCACAAACAGAGGGCAGGGAATACGACATGCAGACAGTATCCAACCACAAACAGAGGGCAGGGAATACAACACACAGACAGTATCCAACCACAAACAGAGGGCAGGGAATACGACATGCAGACAGTATCCAACCACAAACAGAGGGCAGGGAATACGACACACAGACAGTATCCAACCACAAACAGAGGGCAGGGAATACGACACACAGACAGTATCCAACCACAAACAGAGGGCAGGGAATACGACACGCAGACAGTATCCAACCACAAACAGAGGGAAGGAATACGACATGCAGACAGTATCCAACCACAAACAGAGGGCAGGGAATACGACATGCAGACAGTATCCAACCACAAACAGAGGGCAGGGAATACGACACGCAGACAGTATCAAACCACAAACAGGGGGCAGGGAATATGACACACAGACAGTATCCAACCACAAACAGAGGGCATGGAATACGACACGCAGACAGTATTCAACCACAAACAGAGGGCATGGAATACGACATGCAGACAGTATCCAACCACAAACAGAGGGCATGGAATACGACATGCAGATAGTATCCAACCACTATGCTGAATAAGCAGATAAGAGAAAGAATGGGGTTAAGCTCCCTCAAAAGGCATTAAGAGAAGACCTAAAGGAAGAAAGAATAAAACAGAAGAGAAGTGTTTGTTTTAACAGACTTAAATAGAGAAAAATAAAAAAGCAAAGCTGGGCAGAAGCGGAACAAGCAGAGATAACACAAAACATGGAACTACGAAATAAGTAATTAAGGGAAGAACAAACCAGAAATAGGGAGGTAAGATGATGCAACTTTGCAGATTTTTAGACCACAAAAGATTAAGTGGAGAAAATGGGAGATTGACACCAGAAGAAATGGATAATAAAGAAGAAAAGCAGCACAGTGAGAGAGGGAGAGAAAGAAGACATAAGAGAGATGGGGGGATCAATGGGAGGCATAGTCAGACTAAGGCAGTGGTAGGATAAGCAGAGAGTAAAATGGGTAAGAGGAAGACTGAGAAAGTGGGAGAAGACTACAGAAAGTATAAGGAAGGCACAAGGGTAAATAACAGAGGGTAAATAGGTGCACTGTCATGGTTATGATATGAAAACCACCTAGATCACAAGTTCTCCACAGTAAGTGCTTTCATCCTTCCTGGACTTCATCAGAAGGGTTCTGATGAAGTTCTGGAAGGATGAACATGCTTAACATATAATAAAGTGGTTACCGTGGAGAACTTGCAATCTTGGTGTTTTTCATATTTCTTGGTTTTTATTCGATTAACACTGTCATGGTTATGTCAGACAAAAGTGTCAAATGATGGGTCACAGTACTCAGAGAAAAACTAACTCTGAAGAAGGAAAAACAATTGTAAATGTTTATACAGTTGTATCCAAAAAGGGAAAAGGAAACAAATAAAAATTCAGAAAAAAATACAACAGTTATTAGAGGTGAGAAGAGAGGTCGAAGAAGGAAAGTAGAAGATCAGAAGGAATGAATGAATAAAAAGATAAAAGAAAGACAAAGAAGATGAAAGGGGAGATGGAAAAAGAAGGAGATATTTAAAATGTGGAAAAAAACAAATGTTAGTGAGTGTATTAGTACGTTTCTGCTATATAGTTCCTTAATCAAACCTCTGTACTGATGAGTACATCACCAAGAATAAACAGCTGTATATTGCTCTTCAGTTAGTGCCCCCCCAAACTAAAGTCAATTTTCTTTTGAGAAATACTCAAATCTATAAAATAGCATTTAATTTCCTCTCCTGTTTCATCTGTAACTAACCCCAGCTTTAATTCTATATCCTTTTAAGAATGTCAAAAAATTATACTCTGTGCCCATAACATAGTCTATAACTTAGTGCAAACATACAGTTTAAATTACAGTTAAAATTTCAGTTTAACATATAACCATTTAAGCTAACACTACATACTTACCAAAGCCTAAAGAAACACTTGGAGTCAGTGTTAGCCTGCTTCGCTCGCCCTCGCTGCGCTTGGGCTTGCTCCGCTTCCCTCCCTGCCCCCTACTCCTACCCACCACCACTACTTCTACTTTTATTCTAACCCCTATTCACCTGACCAGTAGTCTAACCCCTAATTCCCTAACAAGTAGCCCAACCCACTCATCCTACCTCTCCCCACTAACCAACTATCCCAAACAAAACTATACAGTAGGCTGTCTCCCAGATGACCTAAGTGATCATTTCCCCACCTTCCTACTCCACAAATATTCCAATCACCCCAAACCAGTAGTCTACAAATTCGTACGAGATGACCGTAACCTTACCCCACGATACCTAAATACTGTCCTAAGCCATTGCAACTGGGAACCAGTACGGACACTTGGGTTAGACCAGGCAGTAGACTACTTCAATACTACCTTCTCTAACATCCTTAACAGTCAAGCTCCCAGCAGAAAGATCAAAGTTAAAGCCAACTACGCACCCTGGCTAAATAGGGACACCAGAGCCTTACTAAAAGCTAGAGATAAAGCCTGGAAAATCTGGAAAACTGATAAAACCCCTAGCTCCAGGCAATACTATCAACAGCTTAGAAACAAGGCCAAGGCTGAATCCAAAATAAATAAACAAAACAATTTTCTTAGCGCCCAAAGGAAATATTCAAATAATCCACAAAAATTCTGGCATGCCATTAACTCCCTACTAAAGCCAGGCAAAACCACAACTCCTGCACCCAGCTCTACTAACAATACCCTAGACATAGCTTCCCAGTTTAATAACCATTTTACTAAATCCATCTTAGCCCTGTCCAGTCAAATAACGAAAAACAGTCTACCTCAATCACAACCTAACCTATCCCACACCACCCCCTCTTTCAGCCTATCACCAGTCCCCACCTTAACTATCAAAAAACTCCTCCTAAAACTAAAGCCAAGAACACTGGCAGCTGATAACATACCTGCTGCATACCTAAAAATGTCTAGTGACTCCCTATCATATCCTGTTTCCATCCTTATCAACCGCTCCATACTAGAATCCTACATACCCAAACTTTGGAAAGTATCTCAAATCATTCCTCTCCATAAAGGAGGTAATTCTTACAAATTCTCTAACTACCGACCTATTGCCATCCTTCGCCCCTTACCCAAAATTTTTGAGAAATGCATCCACTTGTAAGTGATGACATTTCTTAACACACACGATCCACTATCTACCACACAACACGGTTTCCGTCCACATCACAGCACTACCGCCGCCCTTCTTTCCTTCACTAATTATATAAACCTTCACAGGAATGATAACAAATATGTATCGGCCATTTTCCTCAACCTCTCAAAAGCATTTGATATGGTCTCCCACTCCATTCTGCTAGACTCACTAGCATTATTTTCCTTCACCTCCTCTACTATAGCCTGGTTCTGGTTCAGAAGCTACCTATCTGACAGGCAACAATCAGTCCCGTGGAAAGGAACTCTGTCTACACAACTTCCAACCACCATAGGAGTCCCACAGGGCTCTATACTGGGCCCGCTATTCTTCTCTATTTTCACAAATAACCTCAATAGCTCTACACAACATGCCACACTCATACAATATGCGGATGATTCAGCCCTGATCTGCTCCGCCTCATCTCCCACCACTCTACATACACTCACTCAAGATACCTTTAACTGAGTAGAAAAATGGATATCAGGTATACAACTAATTCTAAATCCCAAAAAGACAAAACTACTACTATTTACCCCTAATAGATAAAAAAACCCTCACCTTTACCATAACATCTAAGGACGGCACCACCATCCCCCCTTCTAACCACACCAAACTTCTGGGCATTGAAATAGACAATAATCTCCACTTTGATGTTCACATCTCACATACCATAAAACTAGTACACAAAAAACTAGGCTCTCTATACACTCACAAAAAGCAAGGGTCACTCTTGCACAAAACCACCTCCTCTCAACTCTATTATACGCAGCACAAATCTTTACCCAAATCAGACAATGTGACCTAGACAAACTAGAATCATGCTACAATAAAATAGCCATTTTGCTACTAACTCAGCCTATAGAACCCATCACTGTGCTGCACTAAAAGAACTAAAATAGCTTTAGCTACCACATCTACTTAACTATCACCAGCTGGGCACAGCCTACAATATTCTCAAATATCCTGAAAAAAACCCTCATTATCCAACCTACTTACTGTCTATACTGCAAACCAGTACCTAAGATCCAGTGAAAAATCTCTCCTCTCCATCACCAAGGCTAACAATAATGCAGGGGAAAGTGCTTTACTCCCACACCGTTGCCAGAAATTGGAACTCTTTTCCCCTATCCATGTCCACTGCCCCCTCCACATCCATATTCAAAAACTCCCTCAAATCGCACCTTCTTAGTACCTGGCTATGCCCGTGTATCACATAACCCTACCCATACTACTATTAACTCCCCAAACTCCTCTCTGATCACATGCTGAATCTCTGATCCCCTGTAGGCTTGGTCATCTGAAAGGGTACTTTTAGCAGTAGAATCTTAGTTGATATATTTTCTTCTCTTACCAATGTATAACTGACATTGTATTTTGACCCATGTTCTATATCTTCTTTTACCTGGAGTGTTTTATTAATTTCTTGTTATATTACTATGCTCAGCATACATGATGTAACCTGTTTTGTGTATTATGCTGGATGTACTGTATTTGTATAACTTGATGCTGGAGCTTTTCTCCCCGGGCCTCCGCTGAAAATGGACCTGGTCCACTCGGAATTTCCCGGTTAACAAATGTAAAATAAATAAAATAAAATAAAAAGTAATAATCACTGTCAGGTCATGGAACATGAATGTGATAGGAAGGAGAAGTAAATGAAAGAGTGCTGGGATATGGCTGAAGGACTAAGGCACAGATAGTAGCACTACAAGAGATGCAGATGACAAATGAAGACCGTAACAGACTTAAGGGAGGGAGCTACAGCTTGATAGCAATCTTCTCATGGGAGAACAATAAGTGGGTAGGAGTAATATTAATGAGGGAGACACTGCTGCTAGAGATGGAAAGGAAGATAGAGGCTAGGAAGGGAAGATATGTGGGGATAAAAGGAACAATGACATACATTAAGTTCAGAGTGACAGCAGAGTACATGCCTTCAAAATCTACAATAAAGACTTTAATGGCAATATTAGTAGAAATTGTAAGATTTCAAGAAAGGATAACTGCTTAGGAGGCTGGAATTTAACAATTAGCAGGGATGAAGTAGACAAAGGCCTGAGAAATAGGAGACTAATGAAAAGAGAGAAGATTCCTAAAAAAAAAGAACTTAAAGACATTGGTGAGTAGATAAAGAGCAAAACATTGGTGAAATGCATACTACTAATACTACACTTAGGGTGGCCTAATGCTTAGGGTGTTGCCTTACAAACACAAGGTGCAGGGTTCGAGTCTCACAAGGGATAATTGGCTAATCTTAAAATGGCTCGCAAGGGCAGTTAGCTTAGTACTAATCTATGAACCTATGAACCTATTACTGAGCTAGGCTTGAGAACAGCTTAATTACAACAGGACGTAAGCAAATGGTGGGAGAAATACGCACAGATCATCTTACATGATCACATCATGTAATGATAGGAATGCAGATTAGGGGAAAGAAAGACAAAAATCTGAAGAGGCATTTAGAGGTTACAGGCATACGTGATGGAAATAAAAGAGGGAGGGAAAGGCATGGTTAACTATACTGTCAGAGAAAGAACTGGGGAAGGAGAACAAGAGAGAGATAAGAGACAGCAAAGCTATGGGATGAAAATAAAGAGGGCCAAGGAAGAAATAGAAAAGCTAACCATTTGAAATGCTGGGACCTAAAACATCATGTCCTGAAATACGAAGGCTGAATGGCCGAAAAAATGGACTTACACATACCAAGTCCAAAATGGCAATTTCCCTGAAATCTTCCTTTTTCCTCCACGGTATGGCAATCTTGAATTTGGTATATATAACTTCTGGGGGTGTTCAGGGTGCCTGATCCCCTGCCTGATCCCCACCGGAGATGCAGGGCAGGTTTGCCCCCCTCCAAAAAAGAAGTTTAAAGGAGAAAACCGATGTTTAGATTCTCTCTTTTCTTAGATTTTCTGTCATTTTTTTTGACATGTCGGCACTCAACATTTCGAGTGCTGACATTTCAACAGGGAGCCAATACAAAAGGAAATGAAAGAGAGGGAGTGGATGATGAAAGAGTTAGCAGTAATACATAAAGAAAGAAACCAGAATAGGAAGGAAAGAGATGCTGAAATAAATCAAATAATTAAAAAATGGGAAGATGAAAGAATATGGGAAAAGATGATAGTTGTGAAGAGATTATATTTCAGAGCAAACCCCAGAACAATGGATGCAATGGCTGTTAGATTAAGGCAACAGGAAGTGGAAACAGGAATATATAAAATTAGGATAGGAAGAAAAACAGCAATTAGAAGAAAGTTAGAGGAAATTCTGAAATAATTTAGAGGCTACAACCAATGATTATACAAAAACAAGAAGAAGAAATTGGAGACAAGTACAGAGGAGACTGTGGAAGGTATGTGGAAATGTCTGTAATTTAAAAGAATAGAAAAGGGAGTAACAAAGAGATTACTAGAATCAGTAGAAAGAGAGGAAGTAATGAAAACATAGTGGAGAATGGTGAAGGCAAAAACACAGGGGAATTGTGATCTACAGGTGGAGATATGGGAACTAAGGGAAAACAAAGGTAATAAATAGATGAGTTATATTGTTCAGTGTCACCCTCACAGAAAGAATAACACAAACTGTTTGAGCCAACTCTCCTTGTAGCATTTGTAGGTAGGAATCAACAACTGGTAAATATAACACACTAGCAACCAAGCTCAAGCAAAACTAAAATGAGATACTACCTTAACACACGTTTAGGGAAGCCATGAAATGGCTGTTCAATGTTGTCGTCTAACATAAATATGATGACAACATTTTTTGTAACTTTTTCTTCTCCTCCCATGCAGCCAACCATCAGCTTGCCTGGGTACCCATGTCACCCGCACTTGCTCCACCAGGGTTGGAGCCAGTCAGGATCATTAGGGTGTCCTGGTACCACGTCATCCTTGCAGATGTGGGTGGTTATAATGAGCTAAACTCATTTCACCCCCTGCATTTGTCCATTATGTCCAAGGGCTACTATCCTCTATGGATCATGCCTCCTCACAGGGATCACTTAGACAAACACCCTCCCCTGCTAGGATGGGAAAACTCATTCCTCCCTGTCACCACCTATCATACCATAGTTTGGGTTTTATCCCTATATGTCACCGCACTGGCACAAATACAATGACAACATTATGAAAATATATTTCTACATTTCTATAATTGTTAGAATAATGATACCTGTAGATAGTTGATCGAAAATCTAATAATTAACCCTTTAGTTTTTAAGGATGTCTACGTTATTAACATAAAGTCACAGCCTATCATAAAATCCCACACAGCCCCTGAGAATAAATTCACTTTATTTCTGCAGCAACTTAGATTTATCACTTTGTGATAGTAAATGATCTTTACACATATACAAAAGGCAAATGTTGAACACACTGCTATACTTAAATGTCTTACCCATATGCATGTTTACCCACTATTAGCAAACAAATTATTGTACACACATCACATTGACAATATTGCCAAACTACAGTTACAGAGTACAGAGAAAAAATATTTCAGCATCAACACTGGATAAAAAAGGATTCAAAAATAGCATGTTGTAAATTAGCACACTACTGAAAAACGCTGTATATGCATTTGTCAGTATGTCACAATACATGCTGCAAACGACCTCCATTTTTATTGCAGTACAAAGTGGGTGAAAATGATTACAGCTTTCAAACTTAACTACTATTTGGTTTAGTAGATTATAATATATAAACCAAAATAGGTTTTCTTGTCAGTCTAGGACAAATAAAGTGAAGAGAACGCTGAATGAGAAAACTATTTAAAATGACATTCAAATGAACGTTTTATCCAAAGATTTTTTTTGTAGTGGAGAAAGGCCTCAAACTCTTCTGCACAGGCTTAATATATTCAACTTAGATGCTCATGCACCTCTTTGGAAAAAGATTCCCCACAGAAGTAACTGTCAACAAATGTAGGTGGCCCACTTTTGTATTCGCATACTTTTGTGCCTCATTTAAATGTTCAGCAATACTTTCCTTATTAATTTATGGCTACCAAATAAGACAGTTAATTTTTTTAAATGCAAGTTGGCAGCTGATTAAATAAATGATGTTGGTATTTCTGAGTAGAACTAGCTAGGAAGTGTTTTACACTACTGAGTTCACAGATTAGATTAAGGAATAGGAAGTGGACCAGTTTTATACTTTTGGAGGACTGAGCAGAATTAATAGAACCATAGGGATCACAGTGGAACTGTTGGATTCAGCATAACCATAGAAGGATTAAATTAACAGAGCAGACTCATAGAACTAACAGATCTGGATATTTCTACAGGTTTAGTAAAATCAGATGACCCTCAAAAGGATAAAGGGGTGAGTAAATTTCATCAGCATTAACAGATGTGTGTGGCTGGGAGGGGGGGGGGGCATCCAACAGGATTAACAAAGTCAGTAAGCTACCACAAGTCTAAGGAAGTCAGACGCTTAGTAGAATCAAGGAAGTATTGAAATTCAAGATATTAAATCCTAATACCTTATCTAACCATAGACTTCCAAACATCATAACTATAAGAAAAGTCTGAAAAAATGGTATAGTGAACAAACACTCACTGAACTTGGTAAAACATAGATTGTGGCTACGTGCATCTCTGACATCTTCAGTCACTCAGTTTCTACTGCCTCAACTCAAAGTACTCAGTAGTCACTAAGATTGGATTTCAAATACTTTTTGACATTAAAAGTCAATACTTTTGACATTACTGATAAAAAGCTACAGATATGAAGACATGTTGGATTTTCCTTTGAAGATTCAGTTTAAAACTGGATCATCAAATTACTAATGGCTAAATCTCAGATGGTAAAGTAAAGTCTTTCTATATCAGATTATGTCAGTTCATGCAAACTAGTTCTACAAGCTTCTTTGCTTGGCCCATTTGCTGGGCCCACAAGTGTACAAAAGCTCAACATTAGTTCAGTATAACTATACTCCAGTGAGCATAAAACATAATACAATTATACCGCATAAGGTGGTGGTACACTTCAATTGTTTTTTTGTTATTTTTACTGTTCCCCACTGTTGCGAGACTGTGTGGTTGGATGCAGGGAGGCTTACTCGCTACATAAAAATATGTTTTTGTGTAGTTTTAGTCTTTTTCAGTTTATGCTTTTTGATACAAAAAAAAAAGGATGAAGTGTAATTTGTTTTTGGATGTCTAGACCAAATATAGGAAAAGCCCATAATTCAGTACATTCATAATGCAGAATTTTAATTTCAATAAAGCCCAGAAATATGCTCAAACCATAGGTATCCACTATCCAACTTTTTGCAGAATGTCCATTTTTTTGCCTTATATTTTTGGTCTTTTTCTCATAAAATATGTGGTTTCCTGATAAATAATTCGAGGATTGAAGTCACTAAATAATAACAGACATTTTAATTTCAGACTTCGTATCCTCAGAAAATACATGCTAAAGAAAAAAAAAATATTATTATAGCAAATTTCAAAGTTTATAAGGCCAACATTTAAAATTTCTCCCTGATTTTTGGGCCTTTGCCCCCCTGCCATTGTTTGGCTTTGTACATATCTCTTGCACTAAGAGGTTGTGAGGCATGGCTCTGACAGATGTACATAGTTCCAGATACCACCATTTTGAATACACTGTGCCTAGGATGATTCATACAAGTGCACCAGTCTGTAATGCAGGAGCAATGCACCTATCATGCAGCCTTCACACACACACACACACACACACACACACACACACACACACACACACACACACACACACACACACACACACACACACACACACACACTCACACTCACACACACATACACTATGCAATAACTCAAATACACACACATACTACATATATATATATATATATATATATATATCTATATATATATCTAAA
>NC_056750.1:323987843-324210343 GCF_019279795.1 Protopterus annectens | reverse complement strand
CCAATCAACCCTAATTCGTTCTTCAGTACTTTTTCATACTAGCTATTCTTAAAGGCTCCATACGAACTGCTTACTTCATTAACTGTCTGATGGTGCCTACAGTCCCAAATAAACCACCTAGATTCATCAGTTTCTTTACCACCCATTCAATTTAGTCAGTACATTAAATGCGTATCACTAATTAGAATATGATGTCTTATCAATAAATATGTTTGCACTTACTATTAGATGGAATTTATTTTATGTCTGTCTGGAGATTGTCTTGATATACACCTCTGGTTACCCAGTCTGCTGAATGTCAATGTCATAGAAATCAGGACACAATGGCATTTGGTAAAAAAGATAACATTTATTTTGCACAGAATGGCAGTGTAGCATTAGTGATGTTAATGATTCCTTCATTATGAATAAACTGGCAACTTGTCTCTATGCATTATGGGAAATAGTAAAGCTTACAATGGGAATGCTACACATATGACAATGCTATAAAACATATTCACAGTATTTGTAGAACCAAAAAGCTCTTTATCACTTATCATCACATTTTACATAGGGTAAGAGAGAAGCATCTCTTGGAAGTTAGGAAGCACAAACGTATGAACAGCCGATGCGCATATATTTAACACTGTGGAATGATCATGTCTATGTGCATATTCAACCTTTGTGAATTCCTTATGATTATTCGTGAAATAGCAACATTGTAGGTACACAAAACTTTAGGAGAACATTTCTCAACAAGGAAAAATGTATACAGTGACTTTCTGACCATCTTTGCAAGTAAATAGTATTTGAACTTCTGTCCCACTACGTTCAACTCAGTTCTATAACTGGAATGTGCAGAAGGAAAATCTTAAGACAAATCATTTTAATGAAAAAGTATTACCCTGCAAAAGAGTTTTATTAGGCTCAAGGTAAGTCACACATGGTTGGATAGCACTTGGTCTGTCATGTGGTAATGATTTTGCAGGCACAGGAAGACTTTTACAGGATGTGGAAATTCTCATTTATTCTTAGGAACATGACATTCAGCTTAAGTTTCATTAACAACTACCCGAATATGCCTTCAATTGCATGTAACTGTGGTGCCAAACCCTGCTTTTACCATCTTTCACCTTGATTCATCAGTTTTTAACTATTGTGTTCCATGTTCTGTGGTCCTCTAACTTTAGGTGCACTTATTGGCCTGGTTGAAGGATAGACACTGAGTGTACAGTACAGCATCTGTTGAAAACTATTTTTTTTACAAAGCGTAGCTCATTTTGTTTAATGGAGTGATATGAAATAGCTTTTGGCTCAGGTTAACAATCTAATATTGACATGATGGTCCTTATTTGTCCTCCAAGCTATAGTTGCAAAAAGCTTACTATGGTACTATTAAAAAAGACTTTAAATATTTAACTTGACCGCATTTACATACAACTGCTATCATAAGATAAAATAAAATGGTCATACAAACTTAAAAATTCCAACTTTAATAAAAATAAAACTGGAAAATCTGGTAAGTGCTTTTGTTCCCAAAATCATGGAACTTCATCAGACCAAGTTACACCAGACTCAAACACATTAAATACAGCTTTTAACAGTCACGTGACCTCTTTTTAGCCACATGACTTAATAATACTTAATGTTTTAACCCCTTCTTTCTCAATACAACTTTAAAATTCTCCAGTTTTATTTTTTTTATTAAAACTGGAATTTTTAAGTTTGTATGACCGTTTTATTTTATTTCTGTGGTACTATGTGGAACAGCACAAGATGTTACAAGAGCTGTGCAAAGATCACATTGTTTCAAAATATTTTTAGCTATCACAACTACTCTCTCAGTGAATCCATTTGATTGGAGTTAGGATTTGAGGTGGTATGAGGAAAATTAGTCATTAACAAACTGTTGAAATTCAGCCAACAAGATCTGTAGACCATTTTTTGTACCCAGTTGTATAGACATTCCTAATTTTGTGACCATAGTCTTAAACATGGCTAATATGCATTGGCTAATCAAAGTCAAATGCATGCTTTGTCCCTATTTCGATGTATGTACAGTAGAGATTCGATTATTCATACTATTTGGGACCAAAGGTAGTTTGGATAATCAAACTGTTTGGATAATCAAACATACATTGACCCAGATAAAAAACTACTAAAATCTTGTTTTTACTGCATGCATGCATACAATTTTCAACCATTCAGCGATTCCAGTGGACAATAAATAATTTTTTTCACACATGGGTGGGCTACAAACTCAAAAAACATGCACAAGGGAATATGTATAACATTTACATTTTCAGATTTCATTATTTTTCCTACCTAAAAACTTTGGAAGGCTGTGTTTGGATAATTGACTCTCTACTGCATTATCGCTATGTAAATGCAAGTATTATCCCTATGTAGATACATGCATTGCTCCTATGTAGATGCATACATTGTCCCTATGTAGATGCATGCACTGTTGCTCTGTTGATGCATGTATTGTCAGTATGTTGCGAGAGTAATTGTCTGCTACTGTGAGGAAGCTTTTGCCTTCAAACTCATATAAAGTCAACAGCTATCTTTTGCCAAAGACTATAAAGAGTGTCAGTATTAATGGCTCTCTTTTTTTGATATGGTTTAAGGACAGCACAGAAATTACATTTTGACACAAGCTTTGCAGTGTCTTGCTTAACATTTGTCCACCACAATGACATTTTAGCTGTTTCTTGATATTTTGTGGGACCTTAGTGTCCTTCTTATATTCGGAGTTGGTATATGTAATTTGCACAGGGTGTGTGGGGTGCAAGGGGGCTTTAACCCCCTGCAAAAATGTAGATTTTTTTTTTATTTCGAGTTCTTGGATACTCAGTCATATGGTCTCAACCATATGAATTTTGTGTTTCTGAAAACTTGATAAAGTCATGTAAACTCATTATTAAAGGGGGAAGCTCCCACACCCCCTGCAATTTACATATACCAACTCAGAGATCACAATACAGTGGGGAAATGGGTAAATTCCCATATGAAGCAGTTCTGTGTAGATTACAGTACAGAGAGGATTGGGGAATTTATCTGGAGTTGATATGACTTCATTAAGTTTTTGGAAACTTAAAATTTATACTATTGAGCCCATATGAATGAGTTTCCTAAAACTCAAAAAAAAAAAAAAAAGAAAGGGGGTGTGGGAGGACCACCCTGCACCCACGGTAAATTACATACACACATACACACACACACACACACACACACACACACACACACACACACACACACACACACACACGGACGCACACACATGCACGCACACACACACACACACACACACACACACACACACACACACACACACACACACACACACACACACATTTACAGATGCAAGAATATGCTACAGCATTTAGTTCAAGAAGCAGTTTACAATGTCAAAACATGGATAGAGAAATGGAATTACGGTTAGAGCTTTATGGATAAGATGTAACCATAATGACTGAGATGCCTACAGGGATAGCAGAATATCATTACTAAGACAAGGATGAAGAAATTAAAGAGGCAAGTGAGAATAGTTGCAGGAAAGGATGCTATGCAGAGAAGTCAGAGAAAAAGTGAGAGTCATGCAGAGGGAAGAGTAGTAGAAAGGAGAAAAAGTGTAAGAGAGTGTAAAGAGACGCTGGAGGTAGGATGAATATTATCTCCAGCTTAACTAAAACATTTAATTTTTTATCTCTTCAAATAATTCCTTTTTTTCATATTTGTATAAGAATATATCACTATTAACCTCCCTACTGCTTTTACATCTCTAACTGGTCTGCCTGCTATGATATCTAATGCTTGCAATTTTTTTTAATAATATTGCAGTCCCTAAGCACACATCTTTATCAAACCTCCATAATGTCTTATTATTCCATTTAGGCAGCATTTTTCTCCATGTCTCTTATTTAAAAATCCTATATCCTGTAGGCATAATCTTCAATTAACATTTAATGAAATCAAACTTAAAAAAACTTCTTTTTCCCTTATTTTCTTTTTTCTCTAATGATTGTATCATTTTTTGTTCTTATTATTTTCGCTATGGGACCTTTTTATGTTTCTTTTTCTTTATATGCATTCTGAACTGCTACATTATAATTATCTTTCTTTCCATAGTTTTGTTTTCCAAATACTTGTTCATTGTCATCGAGTTCATTAATATTTTCATTAAAACACCTTCATCTTTCTCACTTTCCCCTTCCCTTTCTTCCATTTCAGATTCATGTAAATTCTCACAATCAAACCAAAAATACTTAATGCTACCACATTTGTTTCAAATAATTATATTATTATGTGCATCATGCCATAGTTCCCTAAGTTAAAAGCATCTTCTTTTAGGACATTTATTTATCAAGAGATTTTAAGCACCGCAGTGAAAGACTGAGCGAATATTCCTTTTTTCAAATTTATAATAACAATACTTGGAATATGTTGCATTTTTCATCTTTGTATTGCACATAAGGATATAAAAAGTTTACACATCCCTGTTAAAATGCCAGTTTTTTGTGATATAAAAAATGAGACCACAATAAATCATTTCAAAACTTTTCCACAATGTGACCTATAACCTGTACAATTCAATTGAAAAACAAACAAATCTGTTAGGGGAAAAATATAAAAAACAAAAAACGTACAATAAGCTGGTTGCATAAGTGTGCACACCCTTAAACTAATACTTTGTTGAAGCACCTTTTGATTTAATTACAACGTTTAGTCTTCTTGTTTAGGAGTCTATCAACATGGCACATCTTGACTTGGCAATATTTGCCCACTCTTCCTTGCAAAAGCACTCCCAATCTGTTAGATTGCGAGGGCATCTCTTGTGCACAGCCCTCTTCAGGTCACCCCACAGATTTTCTATTGGATTTAGGTCTGGGCTCTAGCTGGGCCATTCCAAAACTTTAATTTTCTTCTGGTGAAGCCATTCTTTTGTTGATTTGGATGTATGCTTGGGGTCAGTGTCATGCTGAAAGGTGAAATTCCTCTTCAGCTTCAGCTTTCTAGCAGACACCTAAAGGTTTTGGACTAAAAGTGACTGGTATTTGGAACTGTTCATTATTCCCTCCACCTTGACTAAAGCCCCAGTTCCAGCTGAAGAAAAGCAACCCCAAAGCATGATACTGCCACCACCATGCTTCAACGTGGGGATGGTATTCTTTTGGTGATGTGAAGTGTTGTTTTTGCGCCAAATGTACCTTTTGGAATTGTGGCCAAAAAGTTCAACCTTGGTCTCATCATACCATGACACATTTTCCCACATGCTTTTGGAAGACTTGATGTATTGTTTTGCAAATTTTAGCTGGGCCTGGATGTTTTTCTGTGTGAGAAAAGGCTTCCATCTTGCAACCCTACACCATAACCCAGATATATGGAAAATACGGGAGATTGTTGTCAGATGTAGTACACAACCAGTACTTGTCAGAAATTCCTGCAGCTCCTTCCGTGTTGCTGTAGGCCTCTTGACAGCCCCCCTGACCAGTTTTCATCTTGTCTTTTCATCAGCTTTGGAGGGATGTCCAGTTTTTTGCAATGTCACTGTTGTCCCATATTTTCTGCACTTTTTGATGACTGTCCTCACTGTGTTCCATGGTATATCCAATGCTGTGGAAATGTTTTTGTACCCTTCTCCTGACTGACACCTTTCAACAATGAGATCAATTTGATGCTTTGTAAGCTCTCTGTGAACCATGGCTTTTGCTGTAGCAGGCAACCGAGTAAATGTCAGGAAAATCCTACTTGGAAAGCTGAATTTTATTTGGGGTTAATCAGAGTCTGTTTAATTGATGGCAGGTGTGTACCCAAGAAGACTGAATGCTGTAAATAACTCAAAAGGTGCTTCAACAAAGTATTAGTTTAAGGGTGTGCACACTTATGCAACCAGCTTATTGTATGTTTTTTGTTTTTTATATTTTTCCCCTAACAGATTTGTTTGTTTTTCAATTGAATAGTACAGGTTATAGGTCACATTAAAGGTGGGAAAAGTTTTGAAACAATTTATTGTGGTCTCATTTTTTATATCACAAAAACCTGGCATTTTAACAGGGGTGTGTAATTTTTTTATATCCACTGTATATATATATATATATATATATATATATATATATATATATATATATATATATATATATACCAAAAATTCTCATCTTCCATTCTACAACTCTCTTTCATCATATGTTTTCTTCACTTCATAAATATGTTTTCATTTCTCAACAAAATATGATTTCATGTAATTTTCAGTTGTATCCGATATTCTGAATTGTAATCTCATTCCTTCTTTTCAACATTACATTTGAGTCCTTTATGATATATTCATTCCATGGTGAACAAAACAAATTTTCTTTGAAAGTGATCACAATTCTCAAAATGACTGTATCCCTATATGGATGAAAGTGCTAATGTTTTCTTTTGAAATTGCAAAGGTACACATTTTTCCCCCATACAAAATGTCTGCTGACTGATCAAACATTTTCTTCAATTCTTATAACAGGATGCTGCCCGTTATTGCTAGTTTGTAACATAAAGGAAGTACCATGTGACAAAAGTGCATTCGTATTTGTATTTTTTTCACTTACCTGTTTTTACTCCTTTATTCCTCTTTCTTTTGATTTTCTACCATCTGTAATCTTTTTCTTGTCCCCTCACCTCTTGAACCTCCTCTTCACCTGAGTACTCTCCTGGTGTATTCTTCTTATCAGAAGGCACAACTTTACTGTAGCCAATTATGGCACCGTGGTATCATCACCCATTTCTGCTTTGTTTAACATGTTGTGTAATTTTGCATCCTTAAAAACTCCTTCCTGCAAATTAACAACCATGAAATGTGGTACTCCACTATCCACATTATTTAGATCCATTAACTCCATCTATTTAGGCAGATTTTCATCTTTTCCTTGCAAAGATCAACTCCTTTTGGCTGCTTCCTCACTCTCCATCACTGTTTTCTTCTAGTGTTAGACCTTTATCCCAGATCTCCGGAAAAGAGTACAAGACGTTTCCCGGTGCGCTGACATAGCTTCCCTTTCTCCAGTATGAATACTTCCCCGTGTCTCCCCTGAAAGAAAGCCAGTAGCATAGTGGAACTCATTTTGTCAATAAAGTTTAAATAAATAAATAAAATAAATAACTGGAGGAGGAAAGAAGAAGGCAACTAATTCCATAACGTTGAGCTACACACATTACATTATGCTTGCCTATGCTTTTCCGGCAGCTTTTGGTTACATCATGTCTTGCGATGATTTTCAGGCATTTATTGGCTCAGTGAGTACTTAATAACATGCAGACTTTAAAGGATATTCAGATAATGAGTTCAGGACATCACCTAACCCTTTCATATTAAGAAGGCAGGAGGTGAGACAAAGAGAGTCTGTGTGCTCCGAATGTGACACAGAAGTTAGGACCATTTTAGAAAAGGTGCAGTATTATGTATTCCAGTAATAGCCCAATGCACTATAATGTGGCATCATTTAGAAACATTTCTGTAGATGACTGCAGCATCCATCCAATGCGTCATTAGATCACGACTGCAAGGACAGCACTAAGAAGTGACAGTTTTACTTCCTGCTGTACAACAAACCCAGAACTTTCAATCAAATGATCATTTTCATGAAAGAGGCACATAAATAATCTGACTTCATCTGTACATGGAATTCCATTCAACCAATCCGGACTTCTTTAGTCTTGCAGAGAGTTTAGAAGTTATTTTTTGCTATGAGGTCATTTCTCAAGGCCTGAGTAATCAGGATAAAGTTACACTTCAATGTGCTATACATGTAGTCTGCATGCCAGCTTCATCACAACAAATTTTGCGTAGAATATATTAAGGTTTGCACAATTCTTCAAATATAATGTCAGTGACACACTAAAAAGATTTGCCAGCACCAAAGAAATCAAGAATGAATTAAGGTGGTAACAGCATCTGCATTAATAGACTCCACTTCCAAAGATAGCTGGGTAGGATAAAGTCTGCATTCCATGGAGGTCAGATTGCCAACTTCCTTGTGCAAGTTATTGGGCAGCTTAGCATTATACAACTCTGATGTTCTTCTTTAAACTGATGGTTGCTTAATGAGTAAATTAGCTGTGTAAGAAATGTCATTTTCTGACTGATTTATGTTTTATACGAGTCTGTGTGTGTGTGTGTGTGTGTGTGTGTGTGTGTGTGTGTGTGTGTGAGGTTGTCACCAAGCTGTACATTGCAGTGTGTAAGAATATTTTCTGTTAAGATTTCATCTCTCCAGCTGGCTGTGTAACATTAACATGCCTCTTGTTCTGATTTTGTGGTATTGGACATATTATGAACTTTTTAATGTGAACCAAGAAATCTGTAATACACTCTGTAGCCTAATTTTATGAGTGCTGAACTCAGGATAATAAAGTTATACTTTGTAAGAGCTTTTCAAAATATGGTCTTTCAGTTCTGTCAGCATTTCTCCCACTGGCAACTGAACACAGATGAATCAACTAGTGCATATATTAATTGCATTTGTCTTTAAAATACATTTCTTTTAATTTTAATATCAATATCACTAACCTATCTCTCAAAAAAAACATTGAACTTACAGCACTGAAAAGTCATATTCTTTTTGATAATTGGTACAAATGTGTTTCCAAGGCAGATTTACCTTAGTTGAATATAATCTCATTCTGTCATTGTAGAGTTCTAGTATAGCACTTGAGTTAAATGTTATGGTTCCCCATGAAAGCAAATATGTGGCTCACGTACTACCTGCTTTTTAAATAAAACAGAAAAAACAAACAACAAAAACATGCTGATACACATTATACTGAAATTGCTGTAGCAGTAAAGCAAATCCTATCATAGGACAAATGGCATGCAGTTTTGTCTTAGATTCTGATTTATGTTTAACAAACTGATGTTTATTTTAATGTAGTTAATAATTATCATATGTTAATAACCCCCAGAAGGCTACAGGTGGATGAGTATGTCACAAAACAGCATATTTTTATTTCCATTGCATGTTGTACTTGTGTGCAAATGCTTCTGTGTAGACAGATTGCATTTATAGGTGAAGGCCATCTGTTCCATCAGCTTGTTCCTAATATCAGTATGTGATAATCACAGAAGGAGCAATCTGGCACTTAAAGGGTGCTAAAAGAAGCATGAATCTGATTATAAATGTACAAATCTTTAATGGATAACTCCATACCATAAACTAAGTTTAGAATACGGAGAGGTGGTACTGGCTTCACCCGAGGGGCTACTGTATTGTCAGACACCCAGATGTGCTTTGTTGCAAAGCCCTTCAGTCATTAGCTGTAAGGCCTTGACAGGTTTATAAAGTGCTAAGTGCCCCTGTGGGACTCAAGGACTGTTCACAGCACAGATCTAGTGTGCCTCCTGCAGCTGCCGTACAAGGAAAGGGAGAGGAACTCTAAATTAATTCAGGAGCCCAATCCATTTCTCAAGAGGGTGATGCTGTTTTCAGTATAATGCGATGACATGGAAAGAAAAATGACCATTGATAAATATTAATGTGCTAGAAAGGGTACCGGCAGTTAAACATTACTCTTACATGTGAAGTGTTTTTTTGTGAAGCACATGCATTTGTGGAACTGTAGATATTTCAGAGAAATTTCTCTAGTATTTAATGTAATGGTAGCATTTAAGAACAATAGTTACATAGTGATACACCCATCAACAATCATGATAGGTAATGCTGATGTATGTTTGGTTAAAATGTATTTTTATGAAAAAAGTAAGTGAAGCACTGGAGTCTGGTTTCTCTAAGCTTGTAGAACAACTTTCTTAAAGAATACTGTGGTTAAAATTTCAGAAAGCAGTTGGTTACTTGCAAATTAAAGGGAGGAAAACAAGTGCCATTAATACTGAATTCTTATCAAATGGCCAGAGTATATCACTACTAATATAATATAATATAATATAATGTAATATAATATAATATAATATAATATAATATAATATAATACAATATAATATAATACAATATAATATAATATAATATAATATAATGTAATATAATATAATATAATATAATACAATATAATATAATATAATATATAATATAATATAATATAATATAATATAATACAATATAATAATAATATAATATAATATAATACAATAGGAATAATATATTAAATAATTACATTTGCAAATGCAAAACTATTCCATAGCAACGCTATCTGACCCTAAGTGCTTACAAACTGATTAAATAAAGTGTTTGGTAAACTGTGTCGCTGTGATTTTGCTCTCCTGAAATGATGCAGTACCTTAGTATCATTAAACAGTTTAGGTACTAAATTGACAATAAGGAGAAAATCGTGAGCAAAATTCTCTGAAGATGAAAACTCAATCCAAACACACTTTATGGTTGGCTCTTTTGAAATAAATAGTGTTTGTTGGCTGTATACCAATATTACAATAGTTTGCAAATTCATTTTTTATCAGGATAATTTTGGAATGGTATTACATTATTAATGGCTGTTTGATCCATTTCTTACAAGTATATGCTTGCATTAATTTCATCTTGATAGCAAAGCTAAACCATAATGGTTTGGTTAAGAGTACATTTGCAATCAAAGATATACTAAGCCTGCTCAGCGTGTGCATTTAAAGTATTTTAATGCCTACTCTGGGGTCATACTGAGTCACAGGGTCAAATGTGGAACACCATTATGAGTTGGGAAGTGCAATACGTAAGTAATAAGTCATGAAACTGAGTGTACTTAATAGATTTTACCTCAGGCCTAGGTGATATTGTAAGGCCAAGACGGCAGTACTTTTATTAAGGCAGTTTTATGCATGTATAATTGTGAGATATTTGCTTATAATTTTTAGTGTATATATTCTAAGTAATATAAACCAGAATCTGTTATGTAACTAAGAGCACAACAGTCCTTCCACCTGCTAGGAGATGATGTCATAATACCAGCTGTACACAATGCTTTCACATGCAGGTTATCCTGGAACTATTCTATTGGCGCGTAACAGAAGGTCATTGTTGCTCAGGCACAGCTCTGCTTGGTATCTTTTGTTATTTATGGGTTAATGTTCCTTCTAAATCTTTATCCTTTACTTAAAAATGTAAAAAGGTTCCCACTAGACTTATGAAATGAGCCAAATTATGAGATTTTTCTTTTTAAATCCAACTTGTTGATTAGCTGAAGAAGGTTTGTGAGCGTAACAGCCTTTTAGAAACTGGTTAATCACTGGCTAAGTGTTAATACACCGCCATGCATTATGTACTGCTGAATAATAAAGGTTGTTTTACATCTGTACTTACGCTCTGTTAATAAAAGTCTTTATTCTCACTTTACTGTAACTGCATTATCTAACGTGAACAAACTTACACTCTGTATTTGAGAAATTATGATCCTGCTGCTTTAACTACTGTATTTTTTTGCTTGATCTGTTGACTATTGCAATGGATTTTATAATGTAAACTTAATTTGATGGTTCTTTGCTTTGTTTTCATATAACTGCAGTGTTGCCCAAATACTGGGATGCATTATGTGTTATAAAATATTCTTAGTGCCTTTTGGTTGTGTTTTAGCTGAAAAGCATCTTCAGACCAGCTCACCTATAACGTTAACAAAGAAACAAATAAATTAGTATTTTTGAGCTACTGTCAGAACTACAACTTTCACTCTAGATCTACAAAACAGTCCAAATAAGATACTTTCTTCAAAGTAAAATAATAAAAGCAAGTCAGGCACAGAGACAAGCTTTCATGATAATCAGCTTTATCAGATTTATGCAACAGCACAAGACAACCCATCTTTATAATACATCATCAGTTAATCAACCAATCAGAGGTCTTAATTTTAAAACACTTTTTATAGACATGCTGTCATTTAACCCTGGTGGTGTAGTTCTATTTAGCATTATCTGCCAGCATAACACTTTCATTTCCACCAGTGTCTTAACGTTTCTATGTCCCTTATTGTATGCTACATGTTCAAGGACCTAAAACATAACATATATTTAGCATTCTCACTTATATGTTCACACAATGCATTCATATCCAATTGCCTTCTTATTTATGACAGGTGGTAGCTTATCCTTTCCTTCAACTGACTGTTTTATTCAGATAAAAGTTTGAACAGGCATGGTATACAGTACAGCATAAAACATACCCAGAACTGCAGTCATAATAATGGACTGACGTATAGGATTCCCCTGTCACAGGATATACAGAAATGTCTGTCCTCTTAATATATTTATACGAGCTGCAATTGTCATTCTAAAACAAACTTAAAGATTCTGAATTTTGTCATACAGCTAAACACCAAAGATATTTAGGTATGCAGTCAGGCTCTACACCAACCCACTGCACTGATTAGTTATTGCTGTAGTCTTTTTTTTGTCATATAATGATGACCTCAGATGTTATTCAATGTCTTCATAATGCAGCTGTTAACTGAGTAGAGTATTTTGTTAGTGTCTGAGGTGGATATTTTGCTTCCCTGCATGAGAGCTGTAGTGGAGGGAAGCAAAATATCCACCTCAGACACTAGACAGAGGGCTGGGGTGGCTGTCAAACTTCCACATGCCGCTGGACTAAAAAGCAAAGCCTGCAACTTAGGGTGGGGGAAATTACTAACCACCAGCGTAAATAACTCCTTAAATGCATACTAGTATGATACTTAAATAGACCAGGGATTGGGGTTTGGGGGGAGCCACTAGCCACAAGGGAAAACTCTTTAAACACATGTCTGAATGGTACTTAATTAGAATGGGGATCAGGAGTTAGGGGAGCCTCTAGCCATAAGCGATAACTCTTACAACTTATGCCAGAATAGCACTTTTACATAAATTGGGTCAGGGGGACACACTACATACTAGGGAGACCTTTTGAATAATATGTGGGTGGGGGGAGCATTAGTTACAATGAATACTCTATATATCATTTTTAAAGACACTACATTAAAAATGAGGAGCAAGGAGCCACTAGACACTGAGGTTACTTTGAATAACATGCCCTAAGAGGCACTAAAAAAAATTCCAGCCCTGTATCCTCCAACCTGAACTACAGGCTATGACTCCTCTGTGCCATCACTCAACACCAGGGATGTCAGCTAAGATAAAAAAAAATGAATTACAAGAGGGGAAAAGAATTTAAATCCTGAATTCTTGGCAAGGAAAACCCTCAACATTATAATGATAATCCTAGGCATTATTCAATGCCTGCTGCAGTTCTTGACTAACAAGGGAGAGGGGCAGGGAACATTAAACACACCAACAACCTTATATCACAAGACATCAAGACAAAGTCTAAATCATGGACTGATTTTAAGTATTCCTCCTAAAAACTTAGAAAGTTTCTTTTGCACTACATGTAATTAATGAAATATGCAAAGTGTGAAACTTGAATGTGTAGAATTAAGGACTTACTGTAATCACCTGTGAATTACCAAGGCAGGTTAAAAGAAGACATCAGAATGTTTCACCAACAGGGACAGGTATAAGGTACATGATGCATGTGCTTTTGTGTGTTTTTCTGTGTGTTTGTGCGTAGGAAATTGACTGTGCAGTGCTTGTATAAATGTGATACAGCCACCACTGTTAACTACCACAGGAAAGTAACCCTGAATCAGAAAATACTACACCTGGGAAACAGCGGCTTTTTGCTGTAGTCCTTAACATGAGAAGTGGGGGTTCTTTAAGAATTCCTGGCAAAATCTTTCAATAAATTCTATATAGCATGGGTTTACATTTATTTATTTTTTGAAGCAGATGTTTGTGCCCATGCCCCATCCTATGTCCTTACTGCCCAGTGTCCCATATCCATGCAGTGTCTGCCAGCTTCTTATTACCCCCTGGACTCAGTCTGATATACCTGTAGGATAGTCATGGAACCTAAGAACATAGTGGATTCTTAACCACCACCATCAGCCTGGGGATGTCAGGTGGTGGCTTATGCTTTTCTTCAATGACTGTCACCATCAGTTTGAGGGTTTTTATTTTTTTAGGCTTACCATGTTATTCCCCGCTCCCATTGTGGCTGTTTTGATTGTGGCAAGGAGGCAGGCATATAATGGGGGGATGCAACATATAGCCCCACCTCCGTGGCAGCTCAACCATGCCCACCACCCTTTTTCCTCTTTAGACAATGCCCCCCAATGTGACATACACAGTCTCCACAAAAGATCACAGTAAGGAGTGTTCACTTAACCACTCATCCTCCCACACTGCTCCACCAGTCTCCCGGATGACTAATCAAACCTAGTTCAGCTGAGGCATAGTCATGACTTTATCCCTCTGTGCCACCAAAGCAACATAAGGTTTGCACTTATTAATCTAAATATGAACAGGAAGCATTAGGTACCTAAAGGCATCTTTAGCTGATCTGAGGGAAATACCAGGAGATATCACTAGGGTATAATGGGTTTTAAATGTTTAAAAAAGATTTTAATTATTTATTTTTATTTTGTTAACTGGGTGGTCCAAGGAGCCATTTCAGCCATGACCCAAGTCAATTGACGTCAAAAGTTTAGTTGTGTAGTATCCAGTACAGAAGAAAAATTGGTATATTTGAACTGTTTTAGCACAAGCTGAGAAAATGAAAATCTTCACACATAATTATAAAATGCATTTTTCTGAAAAGTGTATGTGAGGCATTTACATAGATGGTATATGCTTCACAGTTAGGGCAACTGAACGGGACAGTACAGCAAATGAATAACATTTTATGATGTGTGGGAGCTGCTTTTCGGGTGACAGGTTAATTATTATCTAGCCAGGAGATTTATACCCTTCCCCAAGATGGTTAGGTTATATTTCTCTGAATGTTACATTGTCTTTGAGTTTAGTTTTCTGATTTCTTAGAAAAATGAGATCCATGTTTCAGGTGTTATTTTGATGAGGGATTTTTCTCTAAAAGGCTTGCTAAATGGTAACCTGATGAGGGTGGACATACACCCATCCCTCTCAACTGTTCCTGATTTTACAGAATGGTCCTCCTCTTATAGGTGCACTGTCCCTTGTAACTCATGCATCATTGCAATCAGTGGATAATGCTACACATTAGAGTTTTGTACTTGTTATTATGTAAAAATTAGGCAATTAGACTAACTACTCAGCATAGAGTGTTAAGACTCCTGTTTGTTAAGCTGTTTTCTGTGTCAAGGGTATAGAGTCTGAAACTTCACCAACTTTTACTTTATTTTTTTTAAACAATTAAGGTAATATGTTAGGAATATCCCTGTGTGTGGTGTAGACAGCTAGCATTCAGTTAAAGAGCTGTGTACGAGTTCAGATAATACAGGGTTTGAATCTTTTGAAGTGCCTTTAGAGCACAATATACAGAGTATCTATGCTGTCTAATGTTCCCCCCACCCCACATATTTTGTGTTGCAAAACATTATTCTATCTTTTGTAGTGCTTTTTGGGCACAATATAAAGAGTATCCCTGATGACTAGTGTTCCCCCCTTCTCTTACTATTCCTGTCTTTCATGCAACGGATTATGACCGGCTTCTGAACTCACTTGTCAAGACAAAAAAAAAATACTCACTAGTTTAGTTTAAGAACTATCATAGTAATAGGCAATTCAAAGTTACAGTGGGTTCCACCTGCTCCCAAATCACTTATATAAACAGATGTGTCACCCAAAGCTCATTTCTATGCTCACTTCTTCTTGCTCTGTTCATCAACAAACTACCTATAGTTTTGCCCCAATTAAAATCATTCATTATGTTGATGATGTGGTGATGTATAGATCCAACACCTTCTATGACTACATCAGAAATGAATACCAGACAGATTTCTGCAACCTAACCACTTTTCTTGCTAATGATAAACTTATACTAAAAACACCAAAAAACAAAATCAATGATTTTTAGCACTAGAGAAAAAACTCACATATAACCCCAGCAACAGAACTAGAGAAATAACAAGAAATTCTGGAAATCACCTTGGTCTTCCAATATCTAGGTATGCAAAACCTAACCTTCTAGAACCATGTACAAAAAAAAAATAGTTCAATATTGTTTTCACTCAAACAGATTATCTCACTTCCTTTCCCCTGAAAGTAGGCCTGCCTTTGGAAAACGCATTCTTCCAGCAGAAATAGAATACGGCCTTCGACTCCTAGTAAGCACTTCTAAGAAATACCTTTACTTCACTCCCTTCAGACCACCGCCACTAGTATCTATAGGTTTATCTGTTTAGCTCCTAAGGCCTCTCACTTACAAACTATGGAAAACTTTCTTATATTTGCTGGTAGACTGTCTTAAAGAAATACCAGCTGCAATCTTAGATCTCAAAACAATGACAGCCTAGTTCCCAAGAAATAAATTGCACTACATAGATCATAGCTTCTCCACAGCATACCCACAGACTTGGAATTCCATTCCATTGCATATCACACAAGGAATTCCACAGCCAACTAAAACATGTCTTCACAATGAAGCACCTTGTAAATTCTTCATGGAAGCTTTGCTTACTTAATGACAAGCACTACCACTGATGAAACTCACTTATTCACATTGCCTGTAATAACCCCTGACTGTCATATCAACAGCAATACTGATTTTCTTTCCTGTCCTCTAATTTCCCTCACTTACTGTCCCCAGTCCTATCCCTTCTTCCTTTAAATATCCCTTGTATGTGTACACAGTTAATGCAAACGTCATACATACTATTATAAACTAAGAATGCCCACGTGAAATTTCTCCTTATATGGTAATGCTTTGTTGTTTGGACACTTAACTCTTTCTCACATGACTTGACAAGAAACATTTGCTGACTGGCTTATCTTATAATGCTTATTTCATTCAGGTTGGGAATTCTTGATATACGTATTATCTCCAAAACATGTAACTTATTTTTTCAGATTGGTAATTGTTCCCATATGTGTTTTCTCAACTTTTGTTCTTGGACTGTCCTTTAATCTCTGATCTAAGGTTGAAAATGGTCCACTTGGATCAGTGTTTTACCTCAGTAAATAAATGGACACACACATGCGCGCGCGTGCGCGCGCACACACACACACACACACACACACACGCACACACACACACACACACACACACACACACACACTCAAACACATGCGCGCGCACACACACACACACACACACACACACACACACACACACACACACACACACACACGCAAAGAAATGAATACAATAATTAACTCATTAAGCATACTTTTATGCTTTCATGTTTATACCCTGTTTTGCATAGTTTCTGTTGTGACAAATGGCAAGGAACTTGATTGTTACACTGAATTATAAGAGTAAAGTAAGTGACTTGAGAATGTTGCCATTTTACTGCACTAGAACTACTCCACGTTCATCTTTATAGACCACATTTTTTTCAGTAATGGGCATTTTTCCATCTGAGTAAGCACAGTTAATGTGCTACATAAAAATCACAGTTAGTCCACCTTTCATTTACATCAGAATCCATAGCACTAATCACTAGTTGAGATCCCTCATAAAATCCTCCAAAGCTAGTTATGCAAACAAAATTGCCACTGATTCTAAAAACAACCACAAAGCATTCTATAGCTATGCCAAGAATCTCAATGGCAACACTCAGATCTGAGTTACAGCACAATGGCACAAAATATACAGAACCAACTGATATTGCCATCATCCTGGCAGATAGGTTCAGTGCTAATTTTACTCTTCCCCCCACCCCCTAAAGGGCCCATCTCTATACCAGAAGAATGCAAAGTTCCTGTAATCACGGCTGCACAGGTAAAAAACACACTCTCCAAAGCCAAGAACACAGCATCCATGGGACCTGACAACATCCTAGGTTGCATTCTACATGAACTACAGAATTAACTGGCACCCCAACTTAGCACCATGTTCAATCATAGCCTCACCTCAGGCTTTGTGCCCACTGAATGGCGCACAGTGATGGTTATCCCACTCCACAAAGAGGGAGCCACCACAGACCCCTGGGAACTACCGCCCCATTAGCCTAATGAGCCTGGTCTGCAAGGCCATGGAACGTATCATCATGGAACTTATATACAAAGACATTGGTAATCTCCAAACTCTGGAGCCCACCCAGTTTGGGTTTGTAAAAGGCAAATAATGTCTCCTAAACCTGATTGACTTCTTTGAAGCAGTCACCAAAGACGTAGACAAGGGTAAGGTGGTTCACACAGCCTATCTAGATCTCGCCAAGTCTTTTGATGCCATACCCCACTCTGGAATTATAGATAAACTCACTAAACTAGGTATAAATCCCTATGTCACAAGATGGGTTGCCAACTGGCTCACTGACAGAACCCACACTGTGAAAGTAGCAGACTTCAAATCTGACTTCAGACCAGTGACAAGTGGAGTACCACAGGGTTTAGTCCTGGGTCATCTCCTGTTTGGTATTCTACTTTTCTGAAGTACAGGCTAATACAGAAGATCTTTGGCTAATGAAGTTCACAGATGACTGCAAACTATGAGCCATAATTGAAACTCCTAATGATGTGGACATCCTACAAAAGGGCCTCACTGAGACAGATTCCTGGTGTCAAAGCCATGGCTTCAAGCTCAGTGCCAAAAGGTGCACTGTCATCCCCTTTGGTAGAAGCTCTGTACCCATGAACTACCACATAGACGGTAGTCTACTTAACACTGAAAGTGTGATAAGAGACCTTGGGACACAGGTGGACAGTAGTCTCTCCTTTGATAATCACATTGCCACAGTAGTCAGGAAATTCTTCTACATGGCACACCTCATCACAAAAGATTTCTCATCCAGGAAAAAAAAGGTCATTGTTCCCCTCTACGCGTCACTCATTAGACCCAATATAGAATGCAATGCTCCCTTTGGTATGTACCTCACAAGACATCTACAACAACTGGAAAGGCCACAGAAATACCTCACAAAGAGGATTACCAGCCTCAAACAGATGCCCTATGCAGACTGTCTCAAAAAACTCCAGCTTTACTCCGTCGCATATCGCCTACTCAGAGGCGATCTCTGCCTAACATACAAAGCTATGTCAAACCCAGAGCTGTTGGACATGCTCCACTTAAAGAAATCCAAATCCCTCAGAGCTACACGCTCTAGGGATCTAAGCCTTGTCACCACAATAAACAGTATATGCTGGAGAGATAGATTCCTGTCCCAGAGACTTTCCATACTCTGGAACAAACTACCTATCTATATCAAACAAAGCTCCTCATTAGCACTGTTCAAGAAAAATCTTGATGATTGGATGGGAAATAGGAAATTCACCCAGGGGATCACCTCTATGGCTCTGCTCGACAGGGGCACAGGAAAATAATTTTCTTGCGTGGCGAAAGCCAGGGTACCTTTTTGGCTAGACTTGTAGAGGCCCTAAGGCATATAGCCTAGTACCTACCTATGAATCTATGAACCTATAAACTATATCTATAAATGGTACACCCCTGGTAGTCATGTTACATTTTGTACTTCTGAGGAGTGGAAACTGGAAAGGTGGCTTGAGTGGTGTGTTAACTTCAAAATGATTTGTTATTTCATCACAAAACACTGCACATTTCTTTGCAATGAAGATTATTGCCATATTCCAGTCAATTTCAATGTTTTACTACATAGCATAGATATCTATATCATTAATACACATTATGTATAATTTGATGGCGTGTTCAATCCATGATTAATTTTAAAATGCAGTTTGTAGGCTTCTGTTTTTGGATACTTTGAACATTATTATCACAAATGTTTAATATAGCCATTTTTTTATATTCAGTTAAAACCACACCTGCAATTATTTATTTTTATGTTTGAATGAGGTTTTGGAGACTGAAAATGCTTTTCACATCCATATCCTTCCTTTACAGGGAATATTTTACCATATACACTGGTCAGAAAGATATTGGAGAAAATTCTAAAAATCAGACTGCCCATCTCTGAGGATGCAGACTTCATGGCAGAAACCAGCATGAGTCCATAGCCAAGAGATTTTGTCAAACAACCTGATTTATTTCTAGGAATGGAATACCCACAACTCTGTTGCTGTGGTTTATAGGGACGTTAGGCATGACTCTAATTCTATACAGTACCAGCAACTGTTGGAAAAAATAAGGGAGAGACTAAGAGCTGGGGACAAAATGGGCAAATGGACAGGTGAAGTTTGTAAGGCTGGACACAGAAGGTGGTGGGAAGGTGATAAGTGTCACAAGGAAGTGCAACGATCAGTGATGTTGTACAGGTATAATGTGTGGATCCATCTTGTTCAATGAGCACTTCCAGATGTATCAGTGGAAGTGGAAAACAGAATCAACTTCTGCAGGTGACAATTAAACGGGGGGAGTAGTCCCTGGGGAAATCATCAGTATGATGGATATGGGTATGCTAGCCATATGAACTGAAATATGGTTTTAATCCAAATAAGGGTAAGGAGCTGGGCTTGGGTAAAACAATGCCAAGCAGAACATAATATGGTGAGGGATACTGGGATAATAACTACAGGGAAATCAGCCACTAGAAACGGTATAAAAGGGCAATAGCTAAAGTTAGTGGTATTCTGGACTGCACTGCTGAAGGGATGGACTCTAGAGACAGAGACAGAGAAATAATACTTTTTCTTTGACAAACACTTGTTAAGACCCCACCTGGAGTACTTTGCCCAATTCTGGAGACACTTTCCGAAGACAGATACAGTTTCAATGTAAAGAACACAAAAAGGGTGACAAGGATATTAAGTGAAATAGAAGACAAGAGCACAACAATAAGAGACTGGGTTAGCAGAATACCACTGAAATACGGCACATCACTTGGGCACTTAATGCTGTCAAAGTGAAATGTCAAGGGATAAAACTGGGTAGAAGAGACATGATAGACTGGAGAAAGCATGATTCCAATTAAAAAACACCTAATTCCAGATGAACATAAGGATGAATTTGCTTCAAGGATAGAGTGGTAGAAAATTAGAATGAACCACTGGATTGTATGATACGGTCAAAAAAGCTGGACACTTTTAAGAAGCAATAATTTAAGGGAAAAATGAAAGGGAAAGAGAGAAGCATGTACTGGAAGATGACTGTAACAGCTGGGAAGACTAGATATATTTTAGGTAGCCTTCTGCTAACAAATGTTGGTAAGTAGTATCCCCTGCTCTTCTTCATTTATTTTACTTTTATTTTATTGCATTTGTTTAACAGGAAAATACACTGGGGCTAAAAGAGCTCATTTTCAGTGGAAGCACAGGGAGAAAAGCTCCAACAAGAACACAGATAGAGAAAATATTAAACATTAATTGGTACAAAAGTAGATATAGTGTTACAGAGACTGATTACAGTAATATATACAGAATATATACATAAAAGCAGGAACTTTGTTGGTTGCCACATGAATTCAATCAGAGAGTTATAAATAGAAATATATTCATGGCGCATGATTATAAGAAATGTGGTGTTACAGTAGTTGCAGAGTGCAGATTTCAGTCTTATGTGTGCTCTTAATACATCATTCCCCCTTCTTCTTGGTGCTAGTAGTGCTGTATGTTTTCATACAGCAACACTGACCCTGTCCGCTTTCTCTTAGTGGTAATAGTATTGTGCATTTGTGAGGATCAAAGATGGTTATAGTCCAGAGCTGGAACACATCATGATCTCTTCCTTTCATGTTGTATGTCTGTAAGGTAACCAGCATACACCCTTAACTTGTCATTCCTCTTTCCTGCTAGGTGCGGTAGTGCTGTATGTTCAGAGGGTACATCAGCTAAGATGCATGCTACCAGTGTATCAGGGTCCCTTCTTCTAATGAAAGCACTAGTGCTGTATGTTCGGAGGATACATCAGCTAAGATGCATGCTATTGGTGTATCATGGCCCTTTCTTCTAGTGGAAGAACTAGTACTGGATGTTCGGAGGGTACATCAGCTAAGTTGCATGCTACCAGTGTATCACAGTCCCTTCTTCTAATCGAAACAGTACTGTGGTATGTTCAGAGGTTACATCAGCTAAGATGCATGCTACCAGTGTAACATGGTCCCTTCTTCTAATGAAAGCACAAGTGCTGTATGTTCAGAGGGTACATCAGCTAAGATGCATGCTACCAGTGTGTCATGGTCCCTTCTTCTAATGGAAGCAGTAGTGATGTATGTTCAGAGGGTACATCAGCTAAGATGCATGCTACCAGTGTGTCATGGTCCCTTCTTCTAATGGAAGCAGTAGTGATGTATGTTCAGAGGGTACATCAGCTAAGATGCATGCTACCAGTGTGTCATGGTCCCTTCTTCTAATGGAAGCAGTAGTGATGTATGTTCAGAGGGTACATTAGCTAAGATGCATGCTACCAGTGTATCATGGTCCCTTCTTCTAATAGAAGTACTAGTGCTGTATGTTCAGAGGGCACATCAACTAAGATGCATGCTACCAATGTATCATGGTCCCTTCTTCTAATGGAAGCACTAGTGCTGAATGTTTAGAGGGTACATCAGTTAAGATGCATGCTACCAGTGTATCATGGTTCCTTCTTGTAATGGAAGAAGTAGTGCTGTATGTTCAGAGGGTACATCAGCTAAGATGCATGCTACCAGTGTATCATGGTCTCTTCTTCTAATGGAAGCACTAATCCTGTATGTTCAGAGGGTACATCAGCTAAGATGCATGCTACCAGTGTATCATGGTCCCTTCTTCTAATGGAAGCACTTTTGCAGGACATTCAGAGGGTACATCAGCTAAGATGCATGCTACCAGTGTATCATGGTCCCTTCTTCTAATGGAAGCAGTAGTGCTGTATGTTCAGAGGGTACATCCGCTAAGATGTATGCTACCAGTGTATCATGGTCCTTGTTGTAATGGAAGAACTAGTGTAATATGTTCAGAGGGTACATCAGCTATGATATATGCTACCAGTGTATCAGGGGCCCTTCTTCTAATGGAAGCACTAGTGTCATATGTTCAGAGGGTACATCAGCTAAGATGCATGCTACCAGTGTATCATGGTCCCTTCTAATGGAAGCACTAGTGCTGTATGTACAGAGGGTACATCAGTTAAGATGCATGCTACCAGTGTATCGCAGTCCCTTCTTCTAATGGAAGCACTAGTGCTGAATGTTCAGAGGGTACATCAGCTAAGATGCATGCTACCAGTGTATCATGGTTCCTTCTTCTAGTGGAAGCACTAGTGCTGTATGTTTAGAGAGTACATCAGCAAAGATGCATGCTACCAGTGTATCATGGTCCCTTCTTCTAATGGAAGTGGTAGTGCCATATGTTAAGGGGGAACATCAGCTAAGATGAATGGTAACACTGCATCATGGTGCCTTTTTCTAATTGTAGCACTATTGCTGTGTGTTCAGTGGGTACATCAGCTAAGATGCATCCTAGCAGTGTATCATAGTCCCATCTTCTAATGGAAGCAGTAGTGCTGTGTGTTCAGAAGTTACATCAGCTAAGATGCATGCTACTGGTGTATCATGGTCCCTTCTTCTAATGGAAGCACTAGTGCTGTATGTTCAAAGGGTACATCAGCTAAGATGCATGCAACCACTGTATCATGGTCCCTTTTTCTAATGGAAGCACTAGTGCTGTATGTTCAGAGGGTATATCAGCTAAGATGCATGCTACTAGTGTATCATGGTCCCTTCTTCTAATGGAAGCATTAGTGCCGTATGCTCAAAAGGTACATCAACTAAGATGCAAGCTACCAGTGTCTCTTGGTCCCTTCTTCTATTCAAAACATTAGTGCTGTATGTTTAGAGGGTACATCAGCTAAGATACACGCTACCAGTGTATCATGGTCCATTCTTTTAATGGAAGCACTAGTGCTGTATGTTCAGAGGGTACATCAGATAAGATGCATGCTACCATTGTATCATGGTCCTTTTTTCTAGTGGATAAACTAGCACTGTATGTTCGGAGGGTACATCAGCTAAGATGCATGCTACCAGTGTATCGTGATCCCTTGTCCTAATGGAAGCAGTACTGTGGCATGTTCAGAGGGTACATCAGCTAAGATGCATACTACAATTGTGTCATGGTCCCTTTTTCTAATGGACGCACTAGTGCTGTATGTTCAGAGGGTACATCAGCTAAGATGCATCCTACGAGTGTATCATGGTCCTTTTTTCTAATGGAAGCAGTACTGCTCTATGTTCTGAGGTTACATCAGTTAAGATGCATGCTACCAGTGTATCATGGACCCTTATTTTAATGGAAGCACTAGTGCTGTGTGTTCAGAGGATACATCAGCTAAGATGCATGCTACCAGTGTATCATGGTCCCTTCTTCTAATGGAAGCAATAGTGCTGTATGTTCAGAGGGTACATAAGCTAAGATGTATCCTACCAGTGTATGATGGACCCATCTTCTAATGGAAGCACTAGTGCTGTATGTTCGGATGATACATCAGCTAAGATGCATGCTAGCAGTTTATCATGGTACCTTCCTCTAATGAAAGCACTACTGCTTTATGTTCAGATAGAACATCAGCTAAGATGCATGCTACTAGTGTATCATGGTCTCTTTTTCTAATGGAAGTACTAGTGCTGCATGTTCAGAGGGTGCATCAGCTGAGATGCATGCTAGCAGTGTATCATGGTCCCTTCTTCTAATGAAAGCACTAGTGCTTTATGTTCAGAGGGTACATCAACTAAGATGCATGCTACCAGTGTATCACGGTCTCTTCTTCTAATGGAAACATTAGTGCTGTATGTTCAGAGGATACTTCAGCTAAGATGTATGCTACCAGTGCATCAGGGTCCCTTTTTCTAATGGAAGCACTAGTGCTGTATGTTCAGAGGGTACATCAGCTAAGATGCATTCTACAAGTGTATCATGCTCCATTCTCCTATTGGAAGCAGTAGTGCTATATGTTCAGAGGTTACATCACCTTAGATGCACACCACTGGTGTAGCATGTTCCCTTCTTATAATCGAAGCGCTAGTGTTGATCAGCTAGTGTGCATGCTACCAGTGTATCATGGTCCCTTCTTCTAATGGAAGCACTAATGCTGAATGTTTAGAGGGTACATCAGCTAAGATATGTGCTAGCATTGTATCATGGTCCGTTCTTCTATAGGAAGCACCAATGCTGTATGTTCAGTAGGTACATCAGCTAAGATGCATGCTACCATTGTATCATGGTCCTTTTTTCTAGTGGAAGAACTAGTACTGTATGTTCGGAGGGTACATCAGCTTAGATGCATACTGCCAGTGTATCATCGTCCCTTCTTCTAATAGAAGCAGTAGTGCTGTATGTTCAGAGGGTACATCAGCTAAGATGCATGCTACCAGTGTATCATGATCCCTTGTCCTAATAGAAGCAGTACTGCGGTATTTTCAGGGGGCACATCAGCTAAGATGCATGCTACCAGTGTATCATGGTCCCTTTCTCTAATGGAAGCACTAGTGCTGTATGTTCAGAGGGTACATCAGTTAAGATGCATCCTACGAGTGTATCATGTTCCTTTCTTCTAATGGAAGTAGTACTAATCTATGTTCAGAGCGTACATCAGTTAAGATGCATGCTACCAGTGTATCATGGTCCCTTCTACTAATGGAAGCAGTAGTGCTGTATGTTCAGAAGGTATATCAGCTAAGATGCATGCTACCAGTGTAGCATGGTCCCTTCGTATAATGGAAGTGCTAGTGCTGAATATTCAGAGGGTACATCAGCCAAGATGCATGCCATCAGTGTATCATAGTCCTTTCTTCTAATGGAAGCACTAGTGCTGTATGTTCAGAGTGTACATCAGCTAAGATGCATGCTACCAGTGTATCATGGTCCCTTTCTGTAATGGAAGCAGTACTGCTGTATGTTCAGAGGGTACATCAGCTAAGATGCACGCTACTGGTGTAGCATGTTCCCTTCTTATAATCGAAGCACTAGTGCTGAATGTTAAGCAGGTACATCAGGTAATGTGCATGCTACCAGTGTATCATAGTCCTTTCTTCTAATGGAAGCACTAGTGCTGTATGTTCAGAAGGTACATCAGCTAAGATGCTCCCTAGCAGTGTAGCATGGTCCCTTCGTATAATGGAATCACTAGTGCTGAATGTTCAGAGGGTACATCAGCCAAGATGCATGCTACCAGTGTATCATAGTCCTTTCTTCTAATGGAAGCACTAGTGCTGTATGTTTAGAAGGTACATCAACTAAGATGCATGCTACAGTGTATCATGGTCCCTTCTTCTAATGGAAGCACTAGTGCTGAATGTTTAGAGGGTACATCAGCTAAAATACATGCGAGCAGTGTATTATGGTCAGTTCTTCTATAGAAAACACTAGTGCTGTATGTTCGGAGGGTACATCAGCTAAGATGCATGCTGTCAGTGTATCATCGTCCCTTCTTCTAATAGAAGCAGTAGTGCTGTATGTTCAGAGGGTACATCAGCTAAGATGCATGCTACCGGTATATCATGATGCCTTGTCCTAATGGAAGCAGTACGGCGGTATGTTCAGAGGATACATCAGCTAAGATGTATGCTACCAGTGTATCATGGTCCCTTTTTCTAATGGAAGCACTAGTGCTGTATGTTCAGAGAGTACATCAGCTAAGATGTATTCTATGAGAGTATCATGGTCCTTTCTTCTAATGGAAGCAGTACTGCTCTATGTTCAGAGGGTACATCAGTTAAGATGCATGCTACCAGTGTATCATGGTCCCTTATTCTAATGGAAGCACTAGCGTTGTGTGTTCAGAGGGTACATTAGCTAAGATGCATGCTACCAATGTATCACGGTCCCTTCCTCTAATGGAAGCAATAGTGCTGTATGTTCAGAGAGTACATCAGCTAAGATGCATCCTACCAGTGTATCATGGACTCTTTTTTAATGGAAGCACTAATGCTGTATGTTCGGAGGATACATCAGCTAAGATGCATGCTAGCAGTTTATCATGGTCCCTTCCACTAAGGAAAGCACTACTGCTTTATGTTCAGATGGAACATCAGCTATGATGCATGCTACCAGTGCGTCATAGTCCCTTCTTCTAATGGAAGTACCAGTGCTCCATGTTCAGAGGGTACATCAGTTAAGATGCATGCTACCAGTGTAGCATGTTCCCTTCTTCTAATGGAAGAACTAGTGCTGTGTGTTCAGAGGGTACATCAGCTAAGATGCATGCTAACAGTGTATCATGGTCCCTTCTTCTAATGGAAGCAATAGTGCTGTATGTTCAGAGGGTACATCAGCTAAGATGCATGATACCAGTGTATCATGGTCTCTTCTTCAAATGGAAGCACTGGTGCTGCATGTTCTGGTTGTACATCAGCTAAGATGCATACTACCAGTGTATCAGGGTCCCTTCTTCTATTGGAAGAACTAGTGCTGTATGTTCAGAGGGTACATCAACTAAGATGCATGCTATCACTGTATCATGGTCCCTTCTTCAAATGGAAGCACTTGTGCTGTATGTTCAGAGGGTACATCAGCTAAGATGCATGCTACCAGTATATCCTGGTCTCTTCTTCTAATGGAAGCACTATTGCTGTATGTTCAGAGGGTATATCAGCTAAGTTGCATGCCACCAGCATATCATGGTCCATTTTTCTAATGGAAGCAGTACTGCTGTATGTTCAGAGGGTACAACAGCTAAGATGCATGCTACTGGTGTAGCATGGTCCCTTCTTCTAATGGAAGCACTAGTGCTGAATGTTCAGAGGGTATATCAGCTAAGATGCATGCTACCAGTGTATCATGGTCCCTTCTTCTAAGGGAAGCAGTAGTGCTGTATGTTCAGAGTGTACATCAGCTAAGATGCATGCTACCAGCATATCATGGTCCCTTTTTTTAATAGAAGCAGTACTGCTGTATGTTCAGAAGGTACAACAGCTAAGATGCACGCTACTGGTGTAGCATGGTCCCTTCTTCTAATGGAAGTGCTAGTGCTAAATGTTCAGAGGGTACATCAGCTGAGATGCAAGCTACCGGTTTAACATGGTCCCTTCTTCTAATGGAAGCACTAGTGCTGAATGTTCAAAGGGTACATCAGCTAAGATGCATGATACCAGTGCATCATGGTCCCTTGTTCTAATGGAAGCACTAATGCTGCAAGTTCAGAGGGTACATCAGCTGAGATGCATGCTAAGAGTGTATCATAGTCCCTTCTTCTAATGGAAGCAGTAGTGCTGTATGTTCAGAGGATACATCAGCTAAGATGCATGCTGCCAGTGTATCATGGTCCCTTCTTCTAATGGAAGTACTAGTGCTGTATGTTCAGAGGGCACATCAGCTAAGATGTATGCTACCAGTCTATCATGCCCCCTTCTTCTAATGGAAGCACTAATGCAGTATGTTCACATTGTACATAAGCTAAGATGCATACTACCAGTATATCATGGTTCCTTCTTCTAGTGGAAGCACTAGTGTTGTATGTCAGTGGGTATATCAGCTAAGCGGAATGCTACCAGTCTATCAGGGTTCCTTCTTCTAATGGAAGCAGTAGTGTCATATGTTCAGGGGGTACATTATCTAAGATGCATGCTACCAGTATATTATGATCCCTTCTTCTAATGGAAGAAGTAGTGTCATATGTTCAGTGGGTACATCAGCTAAGATGCATGCTACCATTGTGTCAATGTCCATTCTTCTAACAAAAGCACTAGTGCTTTATGTTCAGAGGGTACATCAGCTAAAATACATGCTACCAGTGCATCATGGTCTCTTCTTCTAATGGAAGCAGTATTGCTGTTTGTTCAGAGGGCACATCTATTAAGATGCATGCTACCAGTGTATCATGGTTCCTTCTTGTGATGGAAGCACTAGTGCTGTATGTTCGGAGTGTACATCAGCTAAGATGCATGCTACCAGTGTATCATGGTCCCTTCTTCTAATGGAAGCAGTAGTGCTGTATGTTCAGAGGGTACATCAGCTGAGATGCATGCTACCAGTGTATCGTGGTCCTTTCTTCTAATGGAAGCACTAATGCTGTATGTTCAGAAGGTACATTAGCTAAGATGTATGCTACCAGTGTAGCATGGTCCTTTCTTCTAATGGAAGCACTAGTGCTGAATATTCAGAGGGTACATCAGAAGATGCATGCTATCAGTGTATCATGGTCACTTGTTCTAATGGAACTACTAGTGCTGTATGTTTAGAAGGTGCATCAGCTGGGGTGCATGCTACCAGTGTATCATGGTCCCTTCTAATTGAAGCACTAGTGATGTGTGCTCAGAGGTTACATCAGCTAAGATGCATCCTACGAGTGTGTCATGGTCCCTTCTTCTAATGGAAGGAGTACTGCTGTATGTTCAGAGGGTACATCAGTTAAGATGCATGCTACCAGTGTATCATGTTCCCTTCTTCTAATGGAAGCACTGGTGCTGTGTGTTCAGAGGGTACATTAGCTAAGATGCATGCTACCAGTGTATCACAGTCCATTCTTCTAATGGAAGCAATAGTGCTGTATATTCAGAGGGTACTTCAGCTAAGATGCATCCTACCAGTGTATCATGGTCCATTCCTCTAATGAAAGCACTACTGCTTTATATTCAGATGGAACAACAGCTAAGATGCATGCTACTAGTGTATCATGGTCTCTTCTTCTAATGGAAGCACTAGTGCTGTATGTTCAGAGGGTATGTCAGCTAAGATGCATGCTACCAGTGTATAATGGTCCCGTCTTCTAATGGAAACACTAGTGCTGTATGTTCAGAGGGTACATCAGCTAAGATGCATGCTAGCAGTGTATCATGGTCCCTTCTTCTAATGAAAGCACTACTGCTTTATGTTCAGAGGCTACATTAGCTAAGATGCATGTTACCAGTGTATCAGGGTCCTTTCTTTTAATGGAAGCACTAGTGCTGTCTTTTCAGAGGGTACATCAACTAAGATGCATGCTACCAGTGTATCATGCTCCCTTCTTCTAATGGAAGCAGTAGTGCTGTATGTTCAGAGGGTACATCAGCTAAGATGCATGCTACCAGTGTATCATGGTCCCTTCTTCTAATGGAAGTGCTAGTGCTGAATGTTCAGAGGGTACATCAGTTAAGATGCATGTTACCAGTGTATCAGGGTCCTTTCTTTTAATGGAAGCACTAGTGCTGTCTTTTCAGAGGGTACATCAACTAAGATGCATGCTACCAGTGTATCATGCTCCCTTCTTCTAATGGAAGCAGTAGTGCTGTATGTTCAGAGGGTACATCAGCTAAGATGCATGCTACCAGTGTATCATGGTCCCTTCTTCTAATGGAAGTGCTAGTGCTGAATGTTCAGAGGGTACATCAGTTAAGATGCATGCTACCAATGTATCATGGTCCCTTGTTCTAATGGAAGCACTAGTGCTGTATGTCCTGAGGGTACATCAGCTAATACGTATGCTCCCAGTGTATCATGGTCCCTTCTTATATTGGAAGCACTTGTGCTGTATGTTCAGAGGGTACATTAGCAAAGATGCATGCTACCAGTGTATCATGGTCCCTTATTCTAATGGAAGCAGTAGTGCCATATGTTCAGGGAGTACATCGGCTAAGATGAATGGTAATCCTGTATCATGTCCCTTTTTCTAATGGAAGCACTAGTGCTGAATGTTCAGAGGGTGCATAAGCTAAGATGAATGCTACCAATGTATCATGGTCCCTTCTAATGGACTCACTAGTGCTGTGTGTTCAGAGGGTACATCAGCTAAGATGAATGGTACCACTGTATCATGTCCCTTCTTCTAAAGGAAGCACTAGTGCTGTGTGTTCAGAGGGTATATCAGCAAGATGCATGCTACCACTGTATCATAGTCCCTTTTTCTAATGGAAGCACTAATGCTGTATGTTCAGAGGGTATATCAGCTAAGTTGCATGCTACCAGTGTAGCATGGTCCGTTCTTCTAATGGAAGCATTAGTGCCATATGTTCGTAGCATTCATCAGCTAAGATGCATGTCACCAGTGTATCATGGTTTCTTCTTCTAATTGAAGCACTAGTGCTGTATGTTTAGAGGGCACATCAGCTAAGATGCATGCTACTAGTGTATCATGGTCCCTTCTTCTAATTGAAGCACTAGTGCTGTATGTTCAGAGGGCACATCAGCTAAGATGCATGCGACAAGTGTATCATGGTCCGTTCTTCTAATGGAAGCAGTAGTGCTGTATGTTCAGAGGGTACGTCAGCTAAGACGCATGCTTGAAGTGTATCATGGTCCCTTCCTCTAAAGAAAGCACCACTGCTTTATTTTTAGAGGGTATAGTAGCTTAGATACATGTTACCAGTGTATCATAGTCTCTTCTTCTAATGGAAACACTAGTGCTGTATGTTCAGAGGGTACATCAGCTAAGATGCATGCTACCAGTGTATCAGGTCCCTTCTTTTAATGGAAGCACTAGTGCTGTATGTTCAGAGGGTACATCAGCTAAGATGCATGCTACCAGTGTACCATGGTCTCTTTTTCTAATGGAAGCACTAGTGCAGTATGTTCAGAGGGTACATCCGCTAAGATGCATGCTACCAGTGTATAATGGTCCCTTCTTTTATGGAAGCGCTAGTGCTGAATGTTCAGAAGGTACATCAGCTAAGATCATGCTATCAGTGTATCATGGTCCTTTCTTCTAATGGAAACATTAGTGCTATATGTTCAGATGATACATCAGCTAAGATGCACGTACCTGTGTAACATGGTCACTTCTTCTCATGTAAGCACTAGTGCTGAATGTTCAGAAGGTACATCAGCTAAGATGCATGCTACCAGTGTATCATGGTCCATTGTTCTAATGGAAGCACTAGTGCTGTATGTTCAGATGGTACATCAGCTGAGATGCATGCTGCCAGTGTATCATGGTCCCCTCTTCTAATGGAAGCTGAAGTGCTGTATGTTCAGAGGATACATCAGCTAAGATGTATGCTACCAATGTATCATGGTCCCTTCTTCTAATGAAAGTTCTAGTGTTGCACGTTCAGAGGGCACATCAGCTGAGATGCATGCTACCATTGTATCATGGTCCCTTCATCTAATGGAAGCACTAGTTCAGTATGTTCATAGGGTACATAAGCTAAGATGCATGCTGCCAGTATATCATGGATTCTTCTTCTTGTGGAAGCCCTAGTGCTGTATGTTCAGTGGGTACATTAGCTAAGATGCATGCTACCAGTGTATCAGGGTCCCTTCTTCTAATGGAAGCAGTAGTGTCATATGTTCAGTGCATACATCAGCTAAGATGCATGCTACCAGTGTATAATGGTCCCTTCTTCTAATGAAAGCACGTGTGCTGTATGTTCAGAGGGTGCATCAGCAAAGATGCATGCTACCAGTGAGTCATGGTCCCTTCTTTTAACAAAAGCACTAGTGCTGTATGTTCAGAGGCTATATCGGGTAATATGCATACTACCAGTGTATCATGGTCCCTTCTTCTAATGGAAGCAGTATTGCTGTATGTTCAGAGAGCACATCAGTTAATATGCATGCTACAGTGTATCATGGTTCCTTCTTGTAATGGAAGCACTAGTGCTGTATTTTCCAAGGGTACATCAGGTAAGGTTCATGCAACCAGTGTATCATGGTCCCTTCTTTTAATGGAAGCACTAGTGCTGAATGTTTAGAGGGTACATCAGGTGGGATATATGCTACCAGTGTATCATGGTCCCTTCTTGTAATGGAAGCACTAGTGTTGTATGTTCAGTGGGTACATCATCTAAGATGTATGCTGCTAGTGTATCATGGTCCTTTCTTGTAATGGAAGCACTAATGTCATATATACAGAAGGTACATCAGCTAAGATGCATGTTACCAGTGTATCAGGGTCCCTTCTTCTAATGGAAGCACTAGTGTCATATGTTCAGAGGCTACATTGGCTAAGATGCATGCTATCAGTGTATCAGGGTCCCTTCTTCCAATGGAAGCAGTACTGTTGTATGTTCAGAGGGTACATCAGTTAAGATGCATGCTACCAGTGTATCATGGTCCCTTCTTCCAATGAAAGCACTTGTGCTGTATATTCAGAGGGTACATCAGCTAAGATGCATGCTACCAGTGAGTCATGGTCCCTTCTTTTAACAAAAGCACTAGTGCTGTATGTTCTGAGGGTACATCAGGTAAGATGCACGCTACCAGTGTATCATGGTCCCTTCTTCTAATGGAAGCAGTATTGCTGTATGTTCAGAGGGCACATCAGTTAAGATGCATGCTACCAGTGTATCATGGTTCCTTCTTGTAATGGAAACACTAGTGCTGTATTTTCAGAGGGTACGTCAGGTAAGATGCATGCAACCAGTGTATCATGGTCCCTTCCTTTAATGGAAGCACTAGTGCTGAATGTTTAGAGGGTACATCAGGTGGGATATATGCTACCAGTGTATCTTGGTCCCTTCTTCTAATGGAAGCAGTAGTGCTGTATGTTCAGAGGGTAAATCAGTTAAGATGCATGCTACCAGTGTATCATGGTCCCTTCTTCTAAAGGAAGCACTAGTACTGTATGCTCAGATGGTACATCAGCTAAGTTGCATGCTACCAGTGTATCATGGTCCGTTCTTCTAAAGGAAGCAATAGTGCTGTATGTTCAGAGGGTACATCAGCTAAGATGCATCCTACAAGTGTATCATGGTCCCTTCTTCTAATGGAATCACTAGTGCTGTATGTTCAGAGGGTACATCAGCTAAGATGCATGCTACCAGTGTATCGTGGTCCCTTCTTCTAATGGAAGTCATAGTGCTGTATGTTCAGAGGGTACATCAGGTAAGATGCATGCTACCAGTGTATCATGGTCTCTTCTTCTAATGGAAGCGCTAGTGCTGTATGTTCAGAGGGTACATCAGCTAAGATGCATCCTACAAGTGTATCATGGTCCCTTCTTCTAATGGAATCACTAGTGCTGTATGTTCAGAGGGTACATCAGCTAAGATGCATGCTACCAGTGCATCGTGGTCCCTTCTTCTAATGGAAGTCATAGTGCTGTATGTTCAGAGCGTACATCAACTAAGATGCATGCAAAAAGTGTATCATCATCCCTTATTCTAATAGAAGCAGTACTGCTGTATGTTCAGAGGGTACATCAGTTAAGATGCACGCTACTGGTGTAGCATGGTCCCTTCTTCTAATGGAAGCAGTAGTGCTGAATGTTTAGAGGGTACATCAGCTAAGATACATGCTACCATTGTATCATGGTCCATTCTTCTAATGGAAGCACTAGTGCTGTATGTTAGGAGGGTACATCAGCTAAGATGCATGCTACCAGTGTATCATCGTCTCTTCTTCTAATAGTAGCAGTAATGCTGTATGTTCAGAGGCTACATCAGCTAAGATGCATGATACCAGTGTATCATGGTCCCTTCTTCTAATGGAAGCAGTACTGCTGTATGTTCAGAGGGTACATCAGTTAATATGCATACTACCAGTGTATCATGTTCCCTTCTTCTAATGGAAGCACTAGTGCTGTGTGTTCAGAGTGTATATCAGCTAAGATGCATGTTACTAGTTTTTCACGGTCCCTTCTTCTAATGGAAGAAATAGTGCTGTATGTTCATAGGGTACATCAGCTAAGATGCATCCTTCCAGTGTATCATGGTCCCTTCCTCTAATGAAAGCACTACTGCTTTATGTTCGGTTGGAACATCATCTAAAATGCATACTACCAATGTATCATGGTCTCTTCTTCTAATGGAAGCACTAGTGCTGCATGTTCAGAGGGTACATCAGCTGAGATGCATGCTAGCAGTGTATTATGGTCCCTTCTTCAAATGAAAGCACTACTGCTTTACACTCAGATGGAACATCAGTTAAGATGCATGCTACCAGTGTATCATGGTCCGTTCTTCTAATGGAAGCAATAGTGCTGTATGTTCAGAGGGATCGTCAGCTGAGATGCATGCTACCAGTGTATCATGGTCTCTTCTTCTAATGGAAGCACTATTGCTGTATGTTCAGAGGGTACATCAGCTAAGATGCATGTTAACAGTGTACCAGGGTCCCTTCTTCTAGTGGAAGCACTAGTGCTGTATGTTCAGAGGGTACATCAGCTAAGATGCATGCTACCAGTGTATCATGGTCTCTTCTTCTAATGGAAGCACTGGTGCTGTATGTTCAGAGGGTACATCAGCTAAGATGCATGCTACCAGTGTACATTGGTCCCTTCTAATGGACGTCATAGTGCTGTATGTTCAGAGCATACATCAGCTAAGATGCATGCTACCAGTGTATCATGGTCCGTTCTTCTAATGGAAGCAATAGTGCTGTATGTTCAGAGGGATCATCAGCTGAGATGCATGCTACCAGTGTATCATGGTCTCTTCTTCTAATGGAAGCACTACTGCTGTATGTTCAGAGGTTACATCAGCTAAGATGCATGTTAACAGTGTACCAGGGTCCCTTCTTCTAGTGGAAGCACTAGTGCTGTATGTTCAGAGGGTACATCAGCTAAGATGCATGCTACCAGTGTATCATGGTCTCTTCTTCTAATGGAAGCACTAGTGCTGTATGTTCAGAGGGTACATCAGCTAAGATGCATGCTACCAGTGTACATTGGTCCCTTCTAATGGACGTCATCGTGCTGTATGTTCAGAGCGTACATCAGCTAAGATGCATGCAACCAGTGTATCATGGTCCCTTATTCTAATGGAAGCAGTACTGCTGTATGTTCAGAGGGTACATCAGCTGAGATGCATGCTACCAGTGTATCATGGTCTCTTCTTCTAATGGAAGCACTACTGCTGTATGTTCAGAGGTTACATCAGCTAAGATGCATGTTAACAGTGTACCAGGGTCCCTTCTTCTAGTGGAAGCACTAGTGCTGTATGTTCAGAGGGTACATCAGCTAAGATGCATGCTACCAGTGTATCATGGTCCCTTATTCTAATGGAAGCAGTACTGCTGTATGTTCAGAGGGTACATCAGCTACGATGCACGTTACTGTTGTAGCATGGTCCCTTCTTCTAATGGAAGACTAGTGCTAAATGTTCAGAGGTTACATCAGCTAAGATGCATGCTACCAGTGTATCATGGTCATTTCTTCTAATGGAAGCACTAGTGCTGTATGTTCAGAAGGTACATCAGCTAAGATGCATGCTACCGGTGTAGCATGGTCCTTCTGCTAATGGGAGCACTTGTGCTGAATGTTCAGAGGGTATATCAGCTAAGATGCATGCTACCAGTGTATCATGGTCCCTTGTTCTAATGGAAGCACTAGTGCTGTATGTTCAGAGGGTACATCCGCTAAGATGCATGCTTCCAGTTTACCATGGTTCCTTCTTGTAATGGAAGCACTAGTGCTGTATGTTCAGAGGGTACATCAGCTAAGATGCATGCTACTAGTGTATCATGGTCCCTTCTTCTAATGAAAGCACTTCTGCTTTATGTTCAGAGGATACATCAGCTATCATGGTCTCTTGTTCTAATGGCAGCACTAGTGCTGTATGTTCAGAGGGTACATCAGCTAAGATGCATGCTAGCAGTTTATCATGGTCCCTTCTTCTAGTGGAAGCACTTGTCCTGTATGCTCAGAGGGTACATCAGCTAAGATGCATGCTACCAGTGTATCATGGTCCGTTCTTCTAATGGAAGCAATAGTGCTGAATGTTTAGAGGGTACTTCAGCTAAGATGCATGCTAGCAGTGTATCATGGTCTCTTCTAATGGAAGCACTAGTAGTGTATGTTCAGAGGGTACATCAGCTAAGATGCACACTACTCGTGTAGCATGTTCCCTTCTTATAATGGAAGCAGTAGTGCTGTATGTTTCTAAGGTGCAGAGTTGGCTATGATGAGCATGAGTAATAGCTCTGTATGTTTTTTAGGAGCCTTGTGGTATGCCTACTTTGCATTAGCACAACATCCCCATGAGCACTTTGTTTTTATGCATTATTCAATGCACCATTACATTCATTGTTAGTGAACTGTGGTTTAGATCATCATTTATTACACTTTGCTTAGTACTGAACATATTCTGACAGATGCATGAATTTATTAACATATTGTCCTGAGATCTCACGATTTTTAATATAATATATATGGCAGTGGGCATCGAAGAATCCATCCCATTTTAAGGCCTATGATATGCACGTGCAATTTTCTTGACAATCTCTTTTACTTGGCATTTTAGTAATCATTTTGGCATTTTACCTCATTGTGTCTGAATAAATCACCAGCACACTGAATAAGATTCCTAATGACTGCATTTAAAGGTTTTCATCAGACCAGTTATGACATGTCTGACAGGGTTCAAGACGTTGAGCTCTCTGTCAGATAAAATTGAATTAAAATATATTCCCCCCTCCCCCAGGGCCTAGCCTGGTGACTCATTTACCTTTATCGATTTGGCCTATTTTTCTGGTGGAACAGAAGCCAGGTATTCCTCATATAATCAAGAGCTATGTGGTCCATGTGTTCTTGATCAGAACCCCCATCAGCCCTTTGCTCCATACAATATTAATGCAGTTGGAAGGGGGGCAGTTTGTTGGTCCTGGGAGGTGGCCTGCCCTTTCCTGTTGGAAGCCCCTTCCCCCTTTGTTGGATCCTCTGACTTTCAGTTGTTACCCTCTGAATGTTAACATGCCTCTGTATGATAGTTTCCTCTTGCATATTTAATATGAATGCACTTTGGTAGCATGAGCTTGGCCAGCTCAGATATTCACTGGATGTACATCTAGTGCTCATTTAGGTTTCACCCATGGGGCTTGTTAGACCCATCTCCCCAGTAATTCCTCTGTTTAATCTCAATATAATTTAATCAAAATAACTTATGTATACATTTATATATTCACATGTGATTACTAGACTAATGAACTCAGAGGTCCTTTTTAAGAGTAGTCATGCATCCAAATGTATCTGAGAAGTTTTGATACCCTAGGGCTATTTTAAGGGGTATATGTAGGCTTGGGCATGGGTGGCCAAGCATCTACGACTGCCCCTGCCTAATAAACATCGGTGCCAGACCAGGGATAGAATTCTGATTCCCCTCCACTGGTCCAAGTTACACTTGAATTGGATTAGGGAAGAGCACTGTTCACATGAATGGGAAGCATGTTCCAGAGAAGGGCAGTTTCTGGGGCACATACATGTCCCTCCAACATGCCCCATGTATGTTTAAGTTCCTAGATTGGGTAATTCTAATGCTATTTATTTTTCAGAAATGCAACATGTCTGTCAGAGTGGGATCACAGGATTGTTGGTAGGCTAAGCACTGATGGCTTCTCAGTAGTCTTTAGAAGATCAGGTACAGGGATAGGGTTTTGAGGTGGTCCAAGTAGGACATGTTGTTTGCACCTTGTATAATTTTTGTGAAGAACCTCTGTGAACACTCCAGTTGTTGCACATGCCTGGTCAGGTACATAGGTACATAATGAAGGGAGCACTGTACTCAATGATTGGTCTGATGAGGCCAATTATAGTAGAACAATTATATCTTTGGATGTATATGCCATGCCCTTTCTTATAACTTGCAGAATACAGAGTGATTTCCTTACTACCATAGACACATGATGGTCAAAGGCCATTAAATATACAGATGCCATAAATGTGATGACCATGATGACTAAACCACAAGACATGTAAAATAACCAAAACTGAAAAGATTTATATAACATAAAAAGAGAAAAGAGTCTGACATTAATCATGAGTACATTAAAAATATGTCTTCCTGATATCACATGGATAGCACAGAATGGCGATATATAAGTATCTGTAAAGAGTTATAAAAAATTATAAAGATTTGTGAGCATCCTTCTCAACTGTCCAGATTTTCACAAAATGTCCAGATTTTTTCCACATAGTTTTAGTCTGGTCGTCATAAAATTTTGTTTTTCTTTCAAATCACTGACAAATCTTTGAAGACTGAAGTCAGAAAATAATGACAGACATTTTTGTTTCAAGCTTAATACCCTTCAGAAAATCCTTGATAATGTAAAACCTGTTATTGTATCAACTTCTAAGTTTTTTTAAAAACAATATTTAAAAGTTGTCCCTATTTTTGGGCTTTCATTCCCCTATTATTTACGGCTTTGTCAAGATTTCTTGCTCAAAGAGTTTGGGAGGTATGTTTGTGAGTCCACATAAATGAGAGGATTAAATATAAAAACCACATTGATTTAATTTGTAATAAAATTGCTAGATGCATGTATACTTAGGAACAATGATATACATTAATAAATTAAGAAGAGAAGAAAGTTTTAATCTCACTATATATGGCTTACCTATTTAGTTGCCCTACAAGTTTAAATGCAGAATGGCTGGAGAAAAGTTTAGCCATAGTACATAAAATAAAATTGGTATAAGAAATTATTTCTGCAGAGATACTGAGACTTCCAAATCCATGCAGCTATTGTTGCTGGGGAGTGTAGGGAAATCTAATAATATTGATTACTAAATGATTAGTATTTGTTAAATTGCTTTTAACATTTTTGAGCTAGAAAATGATGAAATGATAGATTCTTGATACTTCAATGAAGCCTTAATATAGCAAAAGATGCATCTGTACTCAGCATTATGGCTTATAGGCTAAGATCTGTACATCACAGTTGAAGTATATGAGGATTAATCTTCACTTTCAGTCACTGTCTCTTAGCAGTTTGTATGGTCTCTGTATCTTTTTTTCTGGGCATTTTAAATATGTCCATATAGTTTCCATTTACCCTTGCTCCTGTGTCTCAGTTGATGTATGAAAAGGGTCCATGATAGATCATTTCATTCAACTGATTGATAAAAATAAATAAATAAATGAAATTAGATTAAACTAAATAAAAAAATGCTTTCAGAGAGAATAGTTTAAACTTTGAACAATCTGTGCAGGGAAGTCAAACAAGCAAATACTTTTACAAAGCCAGATATAAAAATGACAGAATATAAATTTTGAGATTATTATTTAGTATAAGGACTAAGGCAATATAATTTGATTATAGTTGCCTATAATTGACTTATTGAATAGAGGCTTCTGAAAGTAATGTACTAATGGACTAGTTACAAACCTGTTATGCCAGCTTTGCCTATATGTAATATGAATATCAGCTTTGTCCTTGTACTGTATCATACCAAGTCTGTCGCTCCTAAGTCCTTGTTCTTCTGCAAGATTGAATGCCATCCATGAATTCTTCTGCAAGATTGAAGGCCAACCGTTTTATGTCTCCTATGTGAGAATAAATGCCCTCACCTTCTATTTGAGTCATCCCCCTCTGGTGTTATGTGGTTTATTCCTTTATCTCTGGCCCTCTGACTTTATTTTGCTAATAATGCACTATGTTTGAAAATCTGTATCATGCTTCTTCATTCTTTTCCAATATTTCAAACAAACATTGTAATCCTTGCGTTTTCTATCATAGTTTTGTTCATTATGTTTCTTGTTTTTATTCTCGTGCTTGTAATGTTCTTCCTCAGATGTGATCACCAGACTTGGATATAGTCTTGTGATGGTGATGCTGATTTTTTTTTTTTGTTTATGAGACCATTTTCTATAACCTTATCATCTTTATACAAGCCATGACATTTGTAAATGTCCACATTCTATTGTGTATTTTTTGTCTTCATGTGGACATACCGTCCTTTCTAGACCCGCTGTTATTCATACAATTAAACTGTGGACTAGGTGATTGACAAGGAGGTCCCACATAAACCTACACTCAAAAACACAGTACATAGAATCCTATCTAGTATAATTTTGTAAGTCTAATGTCACTGTCATGAAAGGAAACGTGCAGCTGCTTAATTATTGCACTTTTCTGGCATGGCAGTCCTTTGAAAATTCTTAGAGAACATCATTAAAATAAATGGGACAGACCACAGAAGGGACATCACTTTAAACACTTAGGTATTCTTGTGCATAAGTAATTACAGTAAGAGGCTAGGCAGAGCTTAAAGATCATGTTTTCATTTACAAAGGTAACTGTTTACCTCCAACTGATTGCAGATATAAGAACATTTGTAAACATTTACAGGATTATTTTTAAAATTAGTTGAGGATTGTACTGTATAACACAGGAACATATTTGGTCCATTGGACAAACATGGCATACTGAGACTTCCAAACTATACTTTTTACTTGTATCTAACTCTCCTTTTTGTTCTAACATCCTGAACAGTTAGCGACTTGTGCCAAATGTTCCCCATTCCTAATGCTTTGTTGTAACCTTATGGGAGAAATAGTTCTTCAACAGCAGTAAAAAGTTCTACTAAAAGAACCGTGTACTTTAGGGTCTTTGATCTTTATGTCAGTGACAGATCAATTTGTGTCACACTATGCTGTTGTTGTTGTTGTTGTGTCTTTCGGCTTATCCTGGTTAGGGGTCGCCACAGCGGAACTCCGGTCCGCTAATGTTTGGTAGTGGATTTTTACGTGCCGAGTTACCAGCCCTGACGCACAACCTTCAACGAAGGAACACCCATTCACGCATGCCTCCACACAGAAGGCGCTCTAGCTAAGAATCGAACGGGACAACGTCTTACTGCCATATCTGGCCCTGGGATAGTTTTATATTAAATACTAACCATATTTTTTTCCAGATTATTTTACTGGTCAGCTTCTGCATCCGTCTCATCACTTTCCCATATCAGAGGACTTCAGCAACCACTGGGGCACTCTGTTCTTTCCTCAGCTTCATGCAGTGCTTTTACTAATAACATCATGATCCAAGCACTTGGTCAGCTGATGTGACATAATCCCAGTACTGGTAATCATTCTGTTATATACTGGCAATTTACCAACACTCCATCTAAATTCACCAATACCTGTTTTGTGTGCCATTCTTTGGTGATCATAACAATAATAGTTTTTACTGCCTGGCCATGTTATTCAGAAATTATTCAGAAAACACCATTACAACAGCATAATATGAAAGAAATTAGATTTCCTTCTATTACTAGAACTTACAGGCGTAGGTTGGACAACATACAAAAAGACTGTAATATCACCTTACCATACTTCCTAAATATAATTTCTTTATTACAAAAAAAGTTAAATAAATAAATAAATAGCTCCTTCTCTAAGGTGGAAAATAGATCAAACCCTACATCATGAATTACTCAGGATATCAAACCAGAACCCAAAAAATCATGATGCCTCTTGGAGCCTTTGCAAAAAGGGGTAAGTGAATTGCATATTGATATGGCTACTGCACTTTAAGTAACAAATGTAGAAATGAATAAAACAAAAAATGCTAGTTCCTAAATGTGAAACACACTCATTAAGAAAACACCCAAACGTCTATTGAAAGAACTAAATCAATTAACTGGAAAATGTTAGTTCTACAAGTACCATGCTAATAATCATCAGTACCCTACCTGAACTCTGAGATGATAACTAAAAAAGTCTCATAACATTTTGCAGATAAACAGATGCAAGCAACACCCACAAAAGCCCTCACCCCTTCTTGTCCGTCTAATAATAAGCAAACACCTGACTTTAAATTCTGACTAGTATCTCTACATCGAATCACCAAATAGCTGAAATCCATCTGGTTTTATGAAAGACCTGGCTCAGGTGGTCCTTTTCTAAAATTCTTTTATGCCAAGAACATGTTTCAGCCATGTTTTTACAACACAGGTACCACCTGAAACAAAAAAACCCCAAAACAGGTGGAAATGTGCCACATTTACACCTGTGCCAAACCAACACAATGCGATGCTTTCACACAATTTCTGGGCCATTTCTATACTCTGCAGCCTCTCCATGACATCAGGAATGACACAGACAAAATGTTTCACCCTTTGAGTTTATGTAAACATTGACTTACATGGTGTATACCTAGCTACACCTGTTCACTTTCACCGCTAAGGGGTACTTATGCCCCTCTGAAACTTATTTAAATTAAAGTTATCCTGTGCTGAGATGAGATTCAAATCAGATTACGTGAGCTTAATAATCAGGCATGTGTGTTTTAGGTCTGCAAAATGTTTCCTGTAGTTGCCTTTTATTGCTGCATTTTATAGCATATATTTTTAGAAAGCTAAAACTGAACAAGTCAATTATTACCTGTAGAGATGTTTCTAAATCTAAATGATTTCTTGGACAAGTGTAGTAGAGAGAGCACAAACAATACTGCTTATGAGTATATTACGTCTCTTTAAACTCTGAGATTCAGAAATGTTACTTTCACTGCTGACTAAAAACAGTAACTACATTTTCTGCTGCTGAATTTCTCCATATATAAAAGAAAAATGTTACTAATAATCTTTTAATTGTCGATGGACGTGGAAATATACCCTTTAAATTTTCTTTTAGGGACCTGTCAATGTGGATTAAAAGCTGGCATAAATGATGGCATACAGCATTCATTTTAAAAACTCATGAATAAAGGATAAAAGGAAAATACAAGAACTAAGTCTTAAACCCTTCTTTAGCTGGCCATATATGACACAGAGTTTCAATTAAATGATGGTATGGAGTATTTGCCTATATGTACCCCTCAGTACTGACTGGGCTCCTTTTTCTGAGAACTTTCACAAAATTTAAATGGATTTAAATGAATACTATTAAGAGAATTATAAAATGCCAGTGGTAAAGTATAAGGTACATGGAACAAATTATATTATATCAGATAATGCAGCATTCATGCTAATGATTTCCCACAAGTTAATATTTTTGGGGGGTATCATAGTAGAGTGAGAAGCTTTGAGGGAAAGGGAACATAAAAACTAAGACAGAAGTGTATCTAGACAGAGAGAGAGAGAGAGAGAGAGAGAGAGAGAGAGAGAGAAAGTGTTTAGCTTTGATATGTTACCTGCCTTACGGGAAAGTGATGAAACACAGCCATTCACTTGGACAAAAATCAAGGGACTAATGTAATTAATTTTTGCCGAATACTTTTAGAGAAAACACCTATTCTGGGAATGACTGGCGAAAGAAATGGTCAAAAACATGTCAGAAATGTTCTCTGTATCTCAGACTGAAAATACTGAAATGCATTTTAACTTAAGAATTGATATTTTTTAATTATTTGGATTGTTCAAACCACCACAAACTACATTGTTTTAAATACATTTATTCATGCACACAATAGCACTATGAAATAAAAAAAAAAAAAAATACCTGATTGTTGGGGCTCCATGTGTAGTTCAGCAAAAGTGATTGCATATTATTGTATAATCACAACGTGCCATCTGTTTAATAACTAAGCATTTCTAGATGTGTGCAGTTTTGTAACAGCTATTAAAATATCAATTGTGCACTTAGAAAAAACTCAGAAACATCAACTCCTAACAACAATTTTGGAAATGTTGCATACGTGACATTATTTTACAGAGTTTACATTTTACACACTAAAATATAAATACAACACACAAAGCTTCAACTAAAATAGAAAGAAAGCAGTCAGTTTTCTTGATGGCACCTGGTCATGTGACTCACAAAATTATTTTTCATCTTTCTGAGCTAACTTGTCTGCAACCCCAGGACTATGCTTTCCCTGGGAAAATTATGACAAGGCAAGCAGCAGGGTGACTGACGTATGCAAAAGACACTCAGCCACTTGTTAAAATTCTTCTTATTCCCCTCCAGAAGATAATAAATGCCAAATCATGAAAAACTAAAATCCTACTTCTTGTTCATTCTAGCAGCCAGCCTTACTGTTTTTTTGTGTATGTGAAAAAAGCCTAAAAGTAATCACTTGAGAAGGATTTTTCAGGGTTTCTTGAAGACCATTAGGAAATAAGGTACACCTTCATAACATCCAGTATTTGCTTTTTTATGTGTTAAGTCTCTGAGATTCACACCTTTGGAAAGCTGATGAATCTTAACTTTTCAGATACCTCTGACAAGTTAATATGCTAGATTATATGGAAATAATCATCATACCTTATTATGGTCCTATTGATAAGATAAAAAGTCATAAACACATACTATTAACTTGCAAGTAGTTACAACAACTTTCATATAACAAAGTCAAATAATTTATAATGTGTGTTTAACTTAAGATTATGATCTATTTAAGACACATCTCAATATATTCTTAAGCTTCTAAAACAGATGTTGGGAGAAAGATATGCCCCAATATTGTTATTTTCAAATGCTTCATATGAAAAATGTTTAACTGTATTTTTAAAACTGATACAAACTTTGGCCAGGAACAATGACCATCACATCACTTTCAGACATCAAGCTCTCTTCTTTTTCCAAAAAATAAAAAGCTGACACACTGAATAAGTAGGCATCTAACTGATTACTGTGACAGTTTATGCAGGCTCTTGTAGCACTACAGATGATTCAACACATACTGTCCGACTTAGGAACCATGCACATAAGGCCTGTGTGTTATTTTCCAATAACTGTGTATTGCTGTAGTAACCTGCTCCTTTTGCACACATAACTGAACTGACAGAAGGAGTTAAACACGTCATTATCGACCTCCTTTCTTACATCCTATTTTCTATTCTTTCCTCTGTTTTTTTCCTGTACGTTAAACATATTCCATCAAATGGATTACCTTTTCTTTTGCAGACTTTTTCATATTAAGAATTTAATTGAACTTTTTCTGAAGGACTATTTACTATGTCCCACTATAGTTTACATGCTTAGAAAAACAGCATCTGCTGTTTCCTACCAAATGTACTTCAACCAGGTATGCTCTATATTTTTATTTGAGAAACTCACATTAATGAGCTACAATATATATTAAAGTATTGGAGCTGACCCAGCTCTTTATGGAAAATTGAAGTGGATGAACCTTTTCAACTGTCTTAAGACTGATGTGAGGTACTCTCAAGAAGTCAAGAATAACTGCAACAACAGTACATTTAGAACGCAAAGAAGTAAACCTAGAATTTAAAATGTTCCATCACTGCTTATTCAGAAAAATTGAGTTCTCAAACAGTGAAGGGTGCAATGCTAGCTTATGTGTATGGTGAATAGTATGGTGATAAAAATAAATGTTTTTTTTATTGATGACAATGTCTTTATGGATTACATTGGTGGCATTTCAATGAGTATTAACATTAATAAAAACCACCTGCATAAGACATTTACTGTTTCACAGCATTATCTAATGCAAGGAAAAATTGTCAAAAATATTAAAATATACAGCCTAGAGGGAAATCAGTGTTACAATCAATAACTCCTTTTAATTGCAACTCTTCAGGGATTCTTTCTTTTAAAAAGATAGGCCAGATTCATAAAGGTTACTACAAAGTATACAGTATATGTACACTTTGTGTACACTTTCTGAATTCAAGAGCATCCTACCACAATGCTTGTGCTGTCTATTCACTCAGAAAGGTACACAAAGTATACACTTTGTGGTAACCTTTATGAATCCATGCATATAGGGCGTCATATGCAAAACAGAGTTAAAACTTCTGCACTGTATCATCTGTGCTTCTTGTAGAGGAAGGGTCTATGAAATGAAGTTAAAGCAAATTACTATTAATATACAAGACTAACTTCCAGGTCAACATATTCCCTGTCAAATAAAGGTGTGCTAACCACTCAGTGTATATTATAAAAAAAGATACATTGGTTACTTGATAAATGTACTGAAATGCAATAACTGAAAAGGCCTCATCGTTTGTAGAAATGGTACTCAGATTTCAAGCTCAGCAATCACTGCTAAATTCATAAAGTAATAGTTAGAATAATAAGAAAATAGACAAGCCAATTAGAAAAGAGGAAGAAAACTGAATCATCCCTCCTTTATGTGACCATCTTCTACTAAGTATAAAAATGGGCCACAGATCATCTATTTGACTGCACGGATGAATTAAGGGAAAAACAAACAATAAAGCGAGGTTCTTAATACCTAAGTGACAGCACAGATGAAGTAAGGAAGACTCTGTATTGATGCATAGAATGTATTACATATTATTTAAGTCATAACTATGAAAGGGTACAATGTTAACTTATGTATATGGTGTCTAATATAGTGATAAAATCAAATCACTCTTTTAAATGTACTCTATGAAGATTTCTTCCTGAGTTAATAATGTACAGCTCAATCCTCACAGAAAAACAAAGGAAAACATATAATTATCAAACAAGTCTGTATGGGCCACACAGGTTTTCTTAAAAAAAAAAATAAATAAATAAAATAAAAAAAATGTCTTGCTCTTTTTGTATTGCCATCTTGTGCAACCTGTAGAGAAGCATAGAACAGGGCAGAATCAAAAACTGTAGTCTGTCTTAGTATCAAGGCAGACATTTTTTTTTCATAGCCAATGACACTCACTTACTGACTGACTCACTCAAGTGAACTCTTTTGCCCTTTATAGTCTGTACCATGGTGGCAACAGACTAAATGGACAGACACCCCCCCTTTCCCCAGTCATAGATTCCAGGGTATTTTGGGAGATCCCCAAGTATTTCCTGGCCAGCACAGAAATCTAATTTTTCCATTATGCTCTGGGTCTACCCTGAGGATTCTTCTCAGTAGGGCATACTCAGAACAGTTGCAACATAAGTCAATAAAGCTATCCTTGTAACATGCCTGAAACAGAAGTATTCTAAGTAATTTATGTATTTAATGTGCATTGACCAGGAAAGTCTGACTGGGAACATACCTTTTTTCAGAGGAGGCCTAGGGGAAAGCCCCAGTCAGAATAAAGGTTGTTACAAATAACAAATTATACAATACATAAGCTCATACAGTACTGGTACATACAAAGATAAGCTATAAATAGAGATATTCAAGAATAGGCAGAGCAGATAAGCTCTAAAGAGGATGGTGGGAAGTTGTTATTTTTCTTTGTTTAGATAGGTATGACTAACTAAGAGGGAAGTGAACTTAGAGTAGGATGTAGTAGAGAAATTCAGAAAGAAAAAGAAGATGGATGAGGCATAGAAACATGGACAAGGGATCTAGAGAGAGAGAGTGTAGAAGGGGAAATAGGTAAGAAAGAGAGAGACTCCTAACAGGTTGAGTGAATAAAGACCAACAGTGAGGTGTAGTAAAGTAAATCCTAAAAGATGGCAAGACATGTGTGTGTGTGTGTGTGTGTGTGTGTGTGTGTGTGTGGGGGATCAACCAGGTACTGCATTCCAAAATTTAGTAAATGTAAGATTCCATATATTTCTTTTCAGCATTGTAATACAGTATGACTTGCTTTGTCAGTGACAACTGTGCTTTGATTTTAGGTCATAGAATTCAGAAAAAGGAAAAGGCGGGTTTTATTTTTTTCACATTTTTCTTTTCTTCAGATTTGTGCAACCTTGGATTTAGTATGCATAGAGAGATTGGGGTGTTGAATCTATGCCCCCACATTAGGGGGTAAGTGGGTAAGTAGCTTTGTCTGCAAAAATTATTATGTTACTCTGCTTAACAATGTTTTGTAAGCTGATTATGTGGTAATGCAATTTTGTTAATTTTAGAGTTTAGAGCTTCAATGTTTTTTGTCTTGACAAAAGGAGATGTAATTACTTGTAGTAAATCTACCTGTATAACTTAAATTGGCTTGTTAATCTCTATGAGCAGTCACTGTACTTAAAGACTGTCCTCAATCACTGAGCTCCTCACTGTGTAGATCACTAGCATTCTTGCCCAGTAATCATGTGGAGAAGCTACACTCTTGGCACGCATAGTGACAATCTCATTGATTTGATCACTACCAACAGCACGATATTTAGATGTTCCACTAATACACAGGAATGTTATGTTCCATTTCAGAGCAACACAAACTACCTCAAGGTTATACAACCTCAGCTTAGCTTATATTAACTAAAGTGGTGCATGGAGAGAATTATCTGGCATGGTGAGGACTTATCTGCACTTCAGCCCAAGCATAATGCTTGCTTTTTTCTGTAGCTGAATTTTGCCAAATGGTGCCATTGCTTTCCTGGGTCTTGATAAATCCTACAATATCCCAGCTCATGACCATAAGAATGGGATACAGAATGATCAATAAATTGAGAACGTTACCTGAAAATTCAGTTGTCATATCATCCACAGCCTCAGCCTAGCCACCACCTGCAAGACTTCAGCTACAACCTCAGTTCATCTGGTAGTTTTATGACTTGTATTGTTTTCACTCATGAAAAAGAGCCTCAAGGTACCTTAACTCATCCTTTTATGGTAGCTGTACCCCCTAAATGTAAAGAGCAAGCTAGGCTTTTCTGGAACAGCAGCATGGCTTTTGATTTGGAGTCACTGAAGGTCATCCTAACTGCTTCATATTTAGTATTGAATTTCTTGAGTGCTTATTGGAAGTTGAAGTTGGAAGAGCCCAAAAGGGCATAATTTCTGAACAAAATTCATACCTAAGTCTCTAGATAAGATAACCTCCCATCCTTAGCTGTGTCTTGATGTCTTGTTTCAGAAAATAATAAACAGAAGTGGTGACAAGGCACACCCTTAGCAGAACTCAGCACTTTCAAAGGATAAATTTGACTTAATGCCCAACTATGGATACAACTCTCATGACAGTTATAAAGGTATTGCATTTAGAATATGATCCATTTATCTACCTTATTTAGTTTCAGCTAAGCAAATTTCAATATGGCATGTCAAGGATAGATCGACGAACCATACCGCTGATCTATAGCTGTATCTATATCTACATCTATATAAATATCTGTGCAGTACCCTTGATTAAATATTTATTTGGTTGACCACGTGAGCTGTGTAGTGCTTTTACATTTCAAAATAAAAATTCATTTTGCCAAACATCCGTATTTCTGAATGTTGTTGAAAGAGATAAGTTGATAGTTATTCCACTGTTTGCCAGCTAAGGTTTGAGTCTAAATAAGGGGACAGATTTAATGTAATATGCATGTCTGTTTTTGTTTTACTGTCAGTGCCTGTCTTCTGTAGTGGTACTGTTAAGGAAAGGGTTTTTTGGAAGGTAAGTTTCAGGGTTAGGGTTAGGGTTAGGAGCAGGGGAAGGAATATGCATAGGGTTAGCAGTCTTGAGTAATGTGGTGCCAGGGGGTGGGGCTTAATCATGAGTAAGAAAGACACTGTCTGAGAAGTTGCACTACATATTATTTAAGTAATAACAGTGAAAGGGTGCAATATTAACTTATATGTATGGTGTATGTTATAGTATATTATAGTATAGTAATAAAATTAAATCAGTCTTCTAAATGTATTCTCTATAAAGATTAACTCCTGGCCTAATAAAGTTCAACTTATACCCCTCAAATATAACTACCACTGAAAGAAGATATTTTATGACCATTTAGCAGTTGCTGAAGGCAAATCTGCAACATTTATGGACATGAACTCACTGACTATGGGTACTACTAGGCTGTATTTCTTCTCATCTGTAGTCCATCTCAACATTTTCTTCAAAGCTGTCTGGCTTGTTAGATGTCTACTAAATACTTCAAAGAAGAAAGCACAGACTGTCTGGATTAACTACTGAGCTGAGTTTCAAAGAAAGAGTCACTGTACTTGAATTAACTCCAGAATATTTTCCTAGGATGAGTCAACACTGAAAAACATTTTATTATCAGATTAATTTTAGACAAACAGCTTCTACAATAAGTAAATAAATATTGGCTCTTAACTTCCTGCTAGAGCCAAATTTTAAATCCAGATAAATCATTGAAACAAAGCTGCTTTGCCAAATAGAAAGTACCAACCAAACAAGATGATACAGCTCTTGGCAGGAAGAACCAGTCTAGGAAGTCATAGATCTGCTAATGTGTGTGTCTGAAACAGTTATAGTTTTAGACCTTTTCTGCATTTCTACAGAAAAATAATAATATATCTTATATATGTGCACATTTAACAACATTAGACTTTATTAATCCATCAGCATGCACTTTCATACAATTAATACCTGAATACTTGAATTCATTAGAATAAAGGTACATGATGAGCGCATTGTTTAAGTAATTAAATCAGTCAGATGGTACAAAGAATTAAAACAAATGCATAAAAATTACAAGTTAAAACATAATGCATAAATGTCCGGGAGTAAAAAATAATAATAAATTCTGAGTATCATTTAAACAACAGGGCCCACAAGCATTTAATCTATTAATTTAATTAATTTATTTTCATTTTCATTTTATTTTACTTTCCAGTTATGATACCCAGGATTAACAGATTGATCAAAAGTCTATTTTCAGCAGTGGCCTGGGGCAAAAAACTTCAAGGGGAAAATTTCAGTACATAATACAATGAAAAACCTGTAGATTGACAACCAATTTTTGGAAGAACAGTACTCAGATAATATATTTTTGCGAAATAATTTCAGAATGAATGTGAGTGGCACTGTGATGATGTGAAGTATTGCCAGCTATGCCAAGAGAAGTAGGGCGGTGGATGTGTAACATATGTCAGCATAATTAGCTGGAGTTTTGTAAAGAATTATATGTCATTTGTATATCAGGCTGATTTGTACAGATGCTTATGTTGAAAAATGTATTTGTAAAGCTGCCTGTATTAAAAATGTACCAACAATGGGTCCTGCTGGACAGAAAAGAAATACACCTGTATGTCAGGCTGTATTGCAACTGTTGAAATGAATATATTGTAACAGAGGATACTGGAAGAGAAGAGGTTAATCCCAGTCCAGCTAACTTTGAAAAATAGTCTGAAATTAAACTACCTGGTTAAGGCCATAAAGATGGTATCTTACAGTTTCGATTGCAGCCAGGGACAAAATGTCTGTGAAACCCAGGACTAGGAATCTTACTGTATTGTCCTTAGGGGTGAACTAATTGCTACCTTGGAAGGGTGGAAGTTTTTGAAATGGTTTTATAGCTTTCAGATGCTTTAACACATCTTGGCAAAGCTCTATGTGTGTGTTTTATGATACATATGTGCTAGATTCTGGCTCAGTTTCTAGTAAAGGGGGTCAGATGGCCAGATGAATGTGATATAATTCTGTAATCCAGCACAGAAATTATGTTTTAATAATAGATAAGACAGAAGTCTCAGAGCAGTCTGTTTTTGAAACCTGACAAAGAAGGAAGACCACTCACCTACTTCATCTTTCCTTGCTCTAGTAAGTGAACTAGGGGACAGTAATTATTTAGATTAGTTTGGAAAATATAGTGAGACTAATTGAGTATTGTTTTTTTGTATCTGCTTGAATCTTTCCACTGGTGTTATTTTTAATATTTCCTGTGATTGAAACTCTGATTTTTGTTTGTAAATAGATGTTTAGTATTTTCATGTTTTTTTTATCCTTCATTATTAAATATATTTAAACATTTCATTGTGGCTGGTCTTTTAGAAAATATTTTAACCTTTGAGAGTACTTATATTTATTTGGTGACACTGTGGGCTCTCCTGAAAGCCTTGCTGCTTCGGCCCAACACTACCATTTGTATCAGTATTAGTTTTACTGAGTATAATTGGATACCCTGGTAAGAGCCTTAGAGTAGCTGGCTTTGGAGCACTTTGGTGGCAGTATCTACTTTATAATCTGGGTAGAAGGAGCATAACTGGTAAATCTGTGCCAGCCTTTCCCGTGTATCTGTGTGTGTGTGTGTGTGTGTGTGTGTGTGTGTGTGTGTGTGTGTGTGTGTGTGTGTGTGTGTGTGTGTGTGTCTGTGTGTGTGTGTGCGTGTGTGTGCGTGTGTGTGCATGCGTGTGCGTGTGTGTGTGTGTGTGTGTGTGTGTGTGTGTGTGTGTGTGTGTTTGCGAAAATCAAATATCAAAGAGTGTGTTTGTCAGCTACTTGGAGCAGAGACACAGAGCACTGGTTTCACAGAGAGGGAAGTAGAGGACTTTGCTTGGAACATTCAGCTAAGGACTCCACTCTACAGCTGTAGTCATTGTGGAGTCTTATTTGGGGCCTGGTGAGACAGAGGGAAGCCCAACCCCAGGATGGAATTGTGTTCCCTGTGTGCTCTTAAGGGAAATTGTGCTTGGTGCAGAGAGGTACATCTTGAAATACTGTGTGAATCTATCTTTGTTCCAACTGAATATCCCTCACCAGTGTCAGCGGTGAGGATTGAGGCTCCTTGATTACTGGGATACATATCTGTCTCTTCAGCATGTTCTGTTTAATCCAGAGACAAAATTCATGTCCCTAGATCTTGTATTTTTGGTACTTTTTGACTTAGAAATATGTAGGAGATTCATAAGTGTGAGGTTTGTGGATGCCTTGTAAGCCAGGCATAGATCACCCCTCAGCAATCTATAGGAGACTGAGTAGAAGGAAAGAGCTTTAAGGCGGTATGAATAGGGCAGGTTTGTTATGCCTTGTATTCATTTTGTAAGGAATCTTTGAGATCACTCTAGTTGCTGCAAATGCCTAGTCAGGTACATTCCAAAGGAAGCACTGTACTCTATGATTGGCCTGATAAGGGCAGAGTACAGTGGGATAGTGACTTCTTTGGACCTAGATACCATGCCATTACTTATAAATTGCAAAACATAAAAGGATTTCCTCACCACTGTGGCCATGTGGTGGTTGAAGGTAAGGCTACTGTCTACGTGCTTACCACTCGATCAACTCTTAGGGGTGTATTATCAACATGGTAATTAGCTAAGATGATTGATTTCCCAAAGACATGATTATGCTTTTCTTAGCATTGAGTTTAAGACCGTGGCTTTGGCACCATTTATTAGTTAGAGATAGACCTTCTAGAAGAATGCTAGTGTCTGCAGGGGAGTTGATTGCAATAATTTGAAAACTTAGTCAGCCATAAACCTTCAGCATTTGCTTCCATTTCAGACAAATAGATGACAAAAAGGAGCGGGCCCAATACCGAGGCCTGGGGGACTCCTCTAGTGACTTGGTGGAGGTGGCCTCCCTTATTTTGTCCTCCTGGGTCCTATCAGTGAGCCAGTTGACTATCCAGTCAGTGATACAAGGGTTTATACATAAGTTAGTGAGATTATCTATAATGTCTGAATGGGATATTTTATCAAAAGCCTTGGCCAGGTCGAGGTAAGCTGTGTGCACAGCCTTACCATCATCCAATACTTTGGTGACCCTCTCAAAAAAATCCACCAGATTTAATAAGCATAACCCTCCTTTAACAAAGCTGAAGTGTGATGGGTCCAGTGTTTGCAGGTTACCTCTGTCCTTATTTATCATGTACATAATGATTCTTTCCATGGCCTTACATATGAGGATGGTCAGACTTATGCGCCTATAGTTGCCCAGATCCGTGGTTGGACCTTCTATGTGCAGGGAATGACTGTAGCCATCTTACATTCCTTGTGCACAAAACCTGACTGCTGTCTCCAGCTGAAAAGTGATTCAAGTAGACCCGAGGGGTAATGTTTCATGCTACTTATTAAACATCCTGGGATGTTATCGGGGCCCATATATGTAGTGTTATTGGCCTTGGAAAGTGCATTAATGACCTGTTATCTAGTAATGGTTGGGGGGATTGTGTTTGTTATGTGGTATTTCCTTTGGACTATCAGGGGGAGTGGGAAGAAAAATTTGACCTGATCCTGTCAGCCAAAAGGTTGGCAATGGCCTCCAGTTCAGTGTGGGTGATGCTATTTACAATAAGTTCTGTGAGTTGTTGTGTATTTCCTCTGAGGTTATGGACATAGCTGTAGAAAGCTTTGTGGTTGTCCTTTGCCTGAGAAGATATTTTTTCTTCAAATTTAGCCTTTGAAGTATTAATTAACCCTCTTAGCTGGCTGTTTAGATTGGTCAGATGACTTTTAGTATGTATGGCTTTGTTCCTCCTATGCTTGGACAAGATTTTTTTTCATTTGTTGTATAAACGATTGATAGTGTGTTTTCCCCAGGGTGGCTTGTCTTTTGAGTGTGTCTTATTCTTAATATGAGTGGGCACAGATCAGTCTATAAAGCTATTAATATGGCTGTACAGACATTTTGTAAATAACAATGTATTCTATGGTGTTTACTGGGTTTGGGGTACTTGGAATTTAGCCAAGGTTTTGCTTAGAAGAGGAAGTTAGCCTTGGAATAGTTTCTAAAGGTTTTTGGTTTTGCTGGACCCCCAGATTAAATTTTTATTTCAAGTAATACTGCCTTATGGTCAGATCTGATGAGGGAAGATATTAGATTGTGTGTGGAACACTGGCTCCCAATGTTCATGAGTACAAGGTCAAGAATGTTTGAACCCCTGGTAGGAGAAAAGACTGGCTGTTTCAGGATGTTGGTAATAACAAAGTTTAGGAATCACTGGGGTTGTGCATTAGAAGTGATGTAGGATTCTCAGTCTATAGAGGGGTAGTTGAGATCTCTCATGAATATCATATTGGGTTAAACAGTGAGGGACTGTAGTACACTGAGATAGGTAGTATGGGATTCCTGTGACACGGAGAGGGACCTGTATGTTGCAAGCATATGGTACGACACCCTGTTTATGGTGTGTTGCAGATATATGAGTTCCAGTGGGTCATACACTTTAACAAGTCTGGATGTGAGATTAGTCTTAATATAGACTGACAGTCCTCCACCTTTCATTCCCCTCTATGCAGTAGCTGGTCTAACGGTATGAAAGGCATTATAATCTTGCATTACTGGAGTGACTTTAAACCATGTCTCCATTACTACACAAATGTCTTCACTCTCCAAAGAGAGGAAGGCTTACAGGGAGTGGACTTTCTTGTTAAGACTTCTAGCATTGAGTAGTACCACCTTCAGATATTCCTTCACAGATTCACCTAAGTTGGTAGGTTTATCAGTTTGCCATTGCCTAAAAAAGGCTCTATAAGGCTGAAAAGTTCTTTGCCAATATCTGAAAGTGTACAGGGGATAAGTGCAGACCATCCCCAGCAAAGCAGAGTGGTCTGTCAACCATGTCCTCTCAGGCTGACAAATAGTGTACCCCCTGAATTGACACCAGTCTAGTGCTGTGGGGGCAGAGTGGAGATGTTGCATCTTCCCGAGCTCTTCTAGCTGGGTGGCTTGCCACACATGTGCGATAGTGCGGTCCAGGCAATCCATGGATTGCCATTTTTTCTGTTAAATAAAATAAAATAAAAAAAAAAAAAAGAGAGAGAGAACTGAGGAAATCTAGCTGCTGGTGATTAGCTGATGAGTCAAGGCTATGCGAAGGAGTCTTGGATTTGAGGTTTTTTTTTTTGTAAGGTCAGTATGTTGGATGCATTCGAGAGGGACCTAGTGCTATGGTTGACTACAGTGTGAATGACTGGAGTTCAAATGGGTTAGTGGCAGAATAGGTAGCATACTTGCTTTTTGATGCATAAGGCAGTGGGTTCTTTTTTTCACACAACATATAGATGGAAGGCTCAGTTACTGAGAGCAATTTTATTGTATGCCAATTTTATTATCTGACATTAACTTTTGTGTTTCTGTCTAGGTGATCATGGCGGAGGCTTTGAGACAGAGATGGGCGAGTATTGTAGTGCAGGCTGAAGATTTGTTCAAGGACATTCCTGCTGAGGTACCATAAACTAGCACACAGGGTGTGACCACTCATAAGAAGCGGCAGATGACTGCAACCCGGGCACCCAGGCCGAACAGAGCCAAGCAGACAGCATCAACAGAGATGGCTATGGAGGTGATGATGCCCCCTTTGTCAGCTGCAGGTAATAATTCATCAAGCTTGGGTGGGGTGAGGAGACCGGAGCAGGTGTGGGGGTGAGGTAGGGGGCAGTGAGGGTGCTCAAGGGGGGCTACTGGGTAGCGGTTTGGAGGCCTTAGCCGAGTGTGGAGGGTTTTTTGAGGATACTCTGTCATTGTTAGATCAGGAGTTAAGGCCTAATGTACATGAGGTTGGGTCTGCCTTTGGATTACGGCAGGGGGATTGGTTGACATTGTAGGCCCTACGGCAGGAAGGGGCTCCCTTATTGACCCCACACATATCTCTGCTAGTAAAGGAGAAAATTCGGAAAGGGGAATTCATCAACATTTTTGAATTTATTGATGCAGATGGGGTTCAGCAGTTGATGGAAGCGGAGACAGCTAATGGGAAGGACCTCTTGGCTGCATTGGCTGTGATAGGTCACAAGAGTAGGGAGGTTTTGGTCTAAGACATGGGATAATTCGGTCCTAGGTTTTGTTTGTTATATGGCGGTGTGTTTGGAAAGGGACACCTTGCTGGCTCTTCCTCTTTTGGCTTATTTTTTGACTATTAGGGAAGCACAGATATTGAATCCCAGTTATGCATGGTTATGGTATAACCATCAATTTTGCAAGTGTAAAGCAGTAGATAAAGCTATGTATTGGGAGGTCAGACATCTGGACATTTGACTGTCTACCATGATGGATACCAGTGGAAGGGGTAGCAGATTATCTCAGCCATCTTAGGGAGGTGCAGGGATATGTTGAGCTTTTAATGCCGGCAAATGTTCCTAGGTGGGTTGCAGATTTGCTCATATTTGAAAGAAGTGTATGGGTACACATGCATTCACACAATGTGGGGGGTGGGGGTCAGGTTGGGGGTCAGGCACCCCACTTTGGGGGTCTGAGAGTTTGGAATAGTTCCCATTCAGCGTTGCTAGGCGGGTGTGGTCGTGCTAATTTTCGGGGCCAAAGGGGGGTCCTTTTGGGGAGGTAGAGGATGTTTTGGGGAACCTTTCACCTATTAAGATGAATGTATTGAAGGACTTATTGATGAATTATCTGCTGCCGGTGGTAGCGAGGAAGTTAATAGAAGGTTTTTTTAAAGGGTTTTCAATTAAGTCTGCATTGGTGAAATTTGAGGTCTGTCAAGGGGAGGGAGGTGATTTTCAAGAGTTGATTGACAAAGAGTGCCAGGCTGGGAGGGTGTTAGGTCCTTTCTGTTACTCTCCTTTCCCTAACTTTAAGGTGTCACTGTTAGGTTTGGTTATAAAGAAAAAGCAGAGTGAATTTCGCTTAATTCACCATTTATTGTACCTTGTGGGTGAGTCGGTGAATGATTTCATTCCCAGTGAAGAGGTTAGAGTAACGTATTCATCTTTGGATGATGCAGTTTGGGTTATTAGGAGTTTCAAGGACCCCTGGTTAGCTAAAGTAGATGTTGAGTCAGCTTTTCATTTGCTACCTGTGAGGGAGGAGGATTGGCTGTTATTATGCATGGTGGTGGGTGACAACTTTTATTTTGACACTGCCATGCCTATGGGATGTGCGGTGGCATGTGCTACTTTCAAGAAGTTTAGCTCAGCGTTGCACTGGATATGGCAGCAGAAGGAGGAGGATCAGCAAGCTGTACACTATTTAGATGATTTTTTATTGGTGGGGGAAGGTAGACATGGGGCACAGGTAGCTATGCAATAGTTTATGGGGATGTATGAGGCCTTGGGGGTTCCTTTGGCTAAGCATAATTTGGAGGGCCCAGCGAGGGCTTTGGATTTTTTGGGGTTGACTGTAGATGCAGGACAGGGTTTGTTTTTTTTGCCTCAGGAAAAGATGGTTAGGCTGCGAGAAAAAATCAGTTGGGTGAAATCTAGGCCTAAGATTTGGGTAAAGGACGTTATGGAATTGTTGGGTTTGTTGAACTTTGCGTGCAGCGCAGTGCATCCTAGGCAGACGTTTTGCCAGTCTGTGGCATTTTTGTTGAAATGACGTAAGAGTAAGCACCACAGAGTATGGGTCAGTAAGCTGGCATGATAGGATTTAGATGTGTGGATAGAAATTTTTACAACACTTTAATGGGATTTAATTTTGGCAGTTGGATTGGGTTACACAAGGAGTACTGCAGTTGTTTACTGATGCAGCTGGGGGGTCGGGAATGGGTGCTTACTTTGCAGGTCAATGGTTTGCTGTTCCATGGCCATAGAATTGGTCAGAGGAGTGGAAATGGGATGTTGCCTTTTTGGAGTTGATGCCAATTTGGGCGGCTTCGGTAGTATGGCAGGATTGTTTGAAAGGGAGGAGGGTGGTAATCCATTCAGATAATTCTGTGGTGGTGAGAGTGCTACAGATAAAAATGGCTAAAGCACCTTGTTTTTTACTTATTCTTAGGAAATTGGTGTTGCATAGCTTGCTGATTAACTTTTCTTTTACAGGGTTACATGTGCCGGGGGTTTCGAATGAGATAGCTGATAGTTTGTTTCATTTTCAGTTCTGCAGGTTCCAGCAGGTGGCTCAGGAAGCAGTTTTGCATCCATCTATTGTCCCACCCAGCATTTGGCAGATTGAGCAATAGTGAACGGCAGGTTATTGCAACAATCATGGGTGACATCCATGAGACGAGCCTATGGTAGGGCGTTTCTTAACTTTGACAAATATTTGAGGCAGTTACCAGATGAGGACTGCATGTGGTCTGAGAATTTACTGTTACATTATCTAGCCATATTGAAGGGGCAGGGAAGGGCAGTTCAAATGGTGAGGATGGCCTTAGCAGCCATTGCTGCATATACACGGTTGGTTGGATTAGAGGATTTCACTAGCTCATGGTGGTGAGTAGAGTGTTAAAAGGGTGGGCTAGAGGTGAAAGGGGTAGCATGACTAGGACATGGCCAGTTATGAAGGGTATTTTAAGGATGCTGTTAAAGGGCTTGGGTATGGTGTGTGGTTGTTTGGATGAGTATGTATTGTGGTGTACAGTTAGTGTTTGGATGTATTGCGGGGCGTTTCGTGTGTCTGAGTTATTGGTTTCGTTGGTATGGGAGGATGTGTTGATATTACCTAGGGCGGTGCATATTAGATTGCATTGTTCAAAGACAGATCAGGAGGGGCTTGAGCCACCCATAGTTTTGGAGGAGGTGGGGGTAGCTTGGAGATGTCCTGTAGTTTGGGGAAGGAAGTTGTGGGGGGCTTGGAGGGGTAGAATTCAGGAGTTGTTTTTTTCAGCAGTAAGTGGTAAAGCATTGACTGGCAAGCAATTGAAGGTGGTTATGAGAAGGGTGCTTTGGAGTGTGGGGTTTGCAAGGCCATAAGTTTTCTTCACATTCCTTCAGGATAGGTAGGGCATCCGATCTGGCAAAGGAAGGTAGGTCGGTGGAAATAATCAAATAGGTGGGTCGGTGGACATCCAATGCTTTTTTGAATTATATTAAGTAGTTTGCAGAGGCTTCATTTAAAAAAAAAAATGTTTTCTCTCTTCTTTTAGATCACAGATGTATCATAATCTTGGACCATTCTTTCATATTCTGGGCTGCTAGGTGTGCAGCAGTTAGACTCAATGGCATTAATCTGGGTTTGGATCACTTTGGTTTAGAAATCAATTGGCATGGTGCTAGAGGGTTAAGGTGGAGTCAAATTTTGCAGGAATTTAATGGGTTACAGGTTAAGTGGGGGTTGCCTCAAGTGTTAGTAATTCATTTAGGTGGCAATGATTTAGGCAGGGTACTGAAGAGGCAGTTGGTTTGTCAAATTTGTGAGGACATTTTAGCATTGTGGAGGATGCATCTGGGGATGGTTTTTATCTGGTTTGAGATTATTCCTCGGTTGGTATGGAAAGGGGCACGGAATTTTACCGCCGTGGAGAAGGCCCGCAGATATGTCAATTTTAAGTTGGCAAAATATTTGGGAGAAATCGGGGTACATACAGTTCGGCATGTAGAGTTTGACAGTAAGGATCCAGTGTGGTATAGACCGGATGGAGTTCATCTTAATGATTTTGGTCTGGATTTATTTAATCTTAATTTGGATTTGTTGGTGGTGGATCTTAAAGAAAGGTATTGTTTGAGGGGGGAACAGCCCTTTAAGGCTGGTGGGTGGAGAAGAGGCTCAGGTCTGACCCTCTTCTGTTCCCCCTCTACAGGCTGGTGGATGGCTTGAAATGGAAAATTGGTAGTTGTGAGGTATTAAAATGAGCGGGGACGCTGCCTTTGTTGTTTATCCAAGGTGAGCAGGTACGCTGCCTTTATTTTTAGCTATTTGTATATATGGGTGAGCGGGGACACTACCCGTATGTTATTATTGATTTGATTGATGTTTGATACAGTTTTGTTGTTATTCCATTAGCTAATTGTGTTCAAGGGGTGAGCGGGAACGCTGCCCTTATGTTTTTATGTTTCAATAAAGTTATGTTATTATTCATTTCTATCACAATAAAGGTCGTTAAATGTCTGTGGGTGTTTGTGTATTTTATTATGACCTTGACAAGTGAAGTTTGGCACAGACGATTTGTCACAGGACTGTTTAATGTGGGATGGGTGGGGTGCTGGGTGGTAGCTTTGCTAGGTTATCTGGGTGGCTAAGAAGGGTTAGGAAAGGGTTAAGTGAGTTGGGATCTGAAGGGAAGTGAGGTAGTGTTGGGGGTGTGGCTTGGGAGGGTTTGAAAGGAAATCCAGATTAAAATAAACACATTTTGGTGTGGCTTGTTGCCCTCCCTGCCCGACCCAACTGATTTTGGTTTGAGGTTTGTTGGGAGGAGAAGAGGGTCAGGCCTGACCCTCTTCTGTTCCCCCTCTACAGGATGATGGATGGTTTGGAATGGAAAATTGGTAGTTGTGAGGTATTAAGGTGAGCAGGGACGCTGCCTTTGTTGTTTATCCAAGGTGAGCGGGTACGCTGCCTTGTATATATGGGTGAGCAGGGACACTGCCTGTATGTTATTATTGATTTGACTGATGTTTAATACAGTTTTGTTGTTATTCCATTAGCTAATTGTGTTCAAGGTGAGCAGGAAGGTTGCCCTTATGTTTTTATGTTTTAACAAAGTTATGTTATTATTAATTTCTATCACAATAAAGGTTGTCAAATGTCTGTGGGTATTTGTGTATATTATTAGGACCGTGACAATTATTTAAATGTATCTAAAAATGAGGTTAACATTTCTTAACAGAAGATAGATTTGTTACTACAAGATCTATTAATGCAGAAAATGATTGATTTACCCATATTTGATTTCCTCACCAACAAGCATTTATGCATTCCATCTATTTTTGGAATTCCTAAAGTACCTAAAATATTGACAGTCCCTCCCTGTGTCTTAGTGTTACTACCAGTGGTTCTCAGACTTATCCACTACCTGTGCATATAGAATATAAATTAAAATCTTTTATGATTTAAAAACTCATATACTACAGGGTTCATGGGATTTTTTATCCAGGTTAATATAATTAAAGATGATATTATATTAACAACTATAGATATAGTAGATTTGTTTATGGTTATCCCACATAAGACTGGTTTAATATGGTTTGAAGAGGCCCTTTTTCAATGGGATTTCTTGTTTCAAACTGAATGCCATCTTATTTGTGATTTCAGGGAAATAGTTTAAACATATAATTTTGTGTTTTTCGAAGGTGGGGTAGCAATGAGGGCATCCTGTGCCCCTATTTTTGCTAATTTAGCTCTGTTTTGAGTGGGGAAGGAAATGTATACTCTACTCCCCTTATTATGTTTTGCCACCTCTATAACAGGTTTTTGAATGACATTTGCACTGCATGGGCAAAGTCTCATGAATATTTAATTGAATTTTTTAATTATATAGAACCATTACAGGATTTCTGAGGTTTACAGCCCAAATTTCTGAGAATGAATGCCATTTTTTGGATATCTCACTCTTTAAGTACATTGAGTTGGGGAAATATACTTTGAAGATATACTGTAAGCCTATGTACAGTAATACTTTTCTTCATTATAGCAGTGAGCATCCATTTTCTCAGAAATGAAGTATTGTTAAAGGGCTCTTAGAACAAGTAGCTCATATGACCGCACTTGCTTTTGATTTCATGGATGAATGTGATACTTTAAGGAACATGTTTTAACAGCGAGGCTACCCCACTCAGCTTTTGAATAACATTATTGCTGGCTGGGGTTCCAAATATTTTAGGTGGCTATGTTGATAGTGAATTAAAGTGTGTAAAAATAGATAGCTCACTACAATGCACAAGAATAGAAACAAATTTTCCTTTTGCTTTATGTTTGGAATACAATAAAGATTATAAATCCATTAAGAGCATTATAAGTAAATATTGGAATATGTTTAGTCAGCTTTGTGGTACCTTAAAGGTTTTTAAAGCTCCACCAAAGTTTACTTATAAAAAAGGAGTCTAACCATGGCTTCACTGACCACCAAATCACCCCTAAAACTGGTATCTGCAAATGTGGTACCTGCGAACAATGCCCTTACATTAGTAATATAGAAGTTATTGACATTTCCAGTCATAAGAAGCAGATTATGGTTCAGCGTTATTTTAACTGCAACAGCAATGGTGTTGTGTATATATATATATATATATATATCAGTATCTATGTTTGAGGTGCCTTTTATACTGGGAAAATGGACAGAAGCCTAAAGAAATGTGTGTTTGAACATGTATATGACATTACCCATAATACTGAGTATAATCCTTTAGCCAAGCATGCTAGAACTTGTGCTAATAGTAAGCTCACATTTTCTGTGCTGAAACAATTGCATAAAAATCTTAGAAGAGGCTAATGGAAAGATCTGCTTGAATATAAGGAGTTATTTTGGCAGTTGCTATTGCAAGCTAATAGACTACTTGGCTTGAATTAATTAATTTCGATTGCACCTGTCTTAAAATTAAGATCAATTAAATTGTAAACATATTAACATGTTCCAAATTTATATGGTTTTATTTGGTATTATTTTAGGTGACCTATCTATTTTTTATATGAATATTGTATGTTTTTTGTTTTGCTATATTGTTTAGGTAATATATCTTTAAAATATATTACATGATTACTGAGATACTTACCCCTTAGGTTTAATTACCATATTTTTAAATATTTTAGATTGTTCATTAATTGTTTAAATTGTCTATAAAAGAAGCCTGTCTTGTGTAATTAATTTAGTTCTGATGAAGTCCTGTTGGATATAGAATGAAACTGTTTAACTTGTTCTATGTTTTAATAAAATATGTTGATCTTTTCAGTGTGTTTTATTCTGGGCAATAGTGTTGAGATTTGCTTCTTTGGGCAGTGGACACTTTTGCTGTTCCTTGTGTTTGTGGCTGCCTTTACCACCTTATTTCTACATTGTGCTTAAATATAACTAGTTTGAAGCCCAAGTGCTAAAATCAAAACTTTTGAAGCCCAAGTGCTAAAATCAAAACTAAGAGGCTTAGAATAACAGTTACAAGGTAATCAGGCTACTAGCATTGCAAGCAATAATAAATGCACCAGAATAAATGCAACTGAACACTTTAAGAACAATCAGCAAAAGCAAAATAATGTAATAAAGTCAGAAGAAGCACAGATACAGTAAAAGCAGCTGAATAAAGTACATGTTTTAAGTAAGCGGGAAGGAAGGAAACAGAAAATAATAACATTTTAAGAGTCTAAAGGGGCGGGCTTTCCCAGCTGATCACTTTGTACTCAATAGAATGAGCTGATGAGATGCGATTGGGAGGAGTGTCCAACATCAGATTTATAGTAGGGGCAGGGAACTAATATTGCGAGTTAAATGAGGAATGCTATTTCTCAGGTCCTCCCACTAATTAGCTGGATGTTATTCACTGTCTGCAAAGGAATTCTTTTCTAACTTTTCTAACTGACACTAGCCAAGATCTCTTAAAACTTCAAAGAACAAAAACCTAAAATGAAACAAATGCAATATAAGAAAAAAATAAAAAATAGAAGAAACCAAACCTTAAATTAAAAACTTCAACTCAAAATCAAATGCATTCTGTAGTTTTCCCTTGACTTTACATATGCAGACCTATTCAAGGTCTATACTAATATGTTTCTATCATACCTTATGTCTAATAACTACATTTAAGTTAAGCCCTGATCATACAATGTCTACAGTCACAATCATGTAATCAACTGTAATTGATGGATGCATTTGTGTATTTGTGTGTATAGGTGTGGGGTGAAGTTAACATTACTGCAGCCTATAATTTTGTATTTTATTGCACTCTGATATCTGAGGTGTATACAGTCAATAATGGCTTCAATTGTAGGGTAAAGGGGTTTTGTGTGTGTGTGTGTGTGTGTGTGTGTGTGTGTGTGTGTGTGTGTGTGTGTGTGAGTGTGTGTTTGTGTGTGTGTTTTTGTGTGTGTGTGTGTGTGTGTGTGTGTGTGTGTGTGTGTGTGTGTGTGTGTGTGTGCATGAAAGTTCAAGTTAAACAATCATTATTCTCACTTTGTTGAGATAGCATGCATTTGTATGATGCCAGGTGGAAAACTTTACTGGGTCTGTTTTTAACACAATCAGATATCTGAGGTGTGCAGTCAATAAAGTGGCTATAACTGATCTGAGCACATGGACTGTCTGTGATGGAAATTACTTTGTATGTGGGGTTGAGGGGTTGCAGTATATCTTAAAGTAACATGTTATCCATATTTTTTTTTCACTTTCCATCACAGTCTAGGCAGGATGTGTGTGACAGCAACTGATTATTGGCAGAGTTTCACATCAAAGTGTGTTGCCATCTAACACTGCTTGATTCTCTGAGTTTTGGCAGTGATGTGTTCTGTATACAGTCTTGATTCTATCCCAGCCTCCCTGTGGGTTTTATTATTGAGCTTTGGTTTCTTATCCCAGACCCTTAGCTGTATAAATACGTTTGTAGCGAACTGTACTTTGACTTTCACCCCAATCTAACACCATATAGGTATACAGAAGGGAGCTATCTTTTTGATGGGATAGGTAGGCACTATTCCCAGATAAGATTTATATATCCTTGCAAAAATTTGCCTTCTTAGGTTATTGGGGAACTATTATTTTGTGGGCTTTGAACATTAAGCTTTAAATACAACATACTTTTCCTTGAAAGAAAAAAAAAAAGACTGATTTTTTGTAATTCTTTTGTTCAGGCCATCATTAGAATAAAAAGTCATAAAAAGCCTGTAAGATGCACCTCAGATCATCTAGAACCCTATGAATTCTGGGGGTCGAGTGGCCCCCAGACCTCTGACTTAATTTAATTACTTAATATAAACAGTTGCTTGATCTCACCTAGTGGTCACTGACCTGCTGTAATTAAGTTACACCCTAATCAGGTTAGCCCTAACCAAAAAGTTTCTTCCTGCAGCCCCCCTTGCTTTGATGTCACCAGCTGCCACTGGGTTTAAGTGCTATAATATGGGTGGAAGCCATGTACAGTATGGGTTAAGAAATTATTAGATAGAAGGTGTCACATTAATTGTTTTTGTACTCATTTTTCAAGTATTTTGATAAAGTTGATAAGATGATAATAGGTCTGCTATGTGAGAAATTATCACAAGTTTCACTTTTGTAGATTTAGATGATATAGGATTTTTTCCATAACAGAGAAACAGAGTTCAGTGACAGACCTGTTGATAAGAATAGCAAAAAACATGTGCCATAGCGTCTGAGACAGCTTGAAGGTACTCTGAAATGATTAAGTCAAGTGCAAGAAAAGTGGGCTTCAGTGGCTGAAGAAGTTTTATTGTTGACACAAAAATTGGATATACGTTAAATGATCTAAAAGGCATATCAGTAGTCAGATCAAGAGTGCTAGTAGAATAATTTATAGTTATAGAATTTACTGTGTCAGTACTGGGATACATGGTGATCTATCAACAGCACTTTTATTTAGTGCTGAATGATTAAAAGAAAAGGAGTGAAACAACTTTCACTGAATCTTGGAGGTAATGCCCCCCATATCACTGAACTTAAATACACCTACTCCGAGGTCAGACTACAGTGGAGAAAAAAAAAAGAAAACTCCACTGTTGGCAAAAGTTGTTTCATTCCTTTTTTTTATTTCAGCATTGAATAAAAGTTGATCGAATGATAGGCATCCACAATATTTCAATCTGTTTCATTAAGCATAGGTGTGGGAGTGTTTTTTTCACCTAGTTAAAATGCTGTAATTATATGCATCCAGCAGTGCTTAGACTTAGTTCTGCTACTATGTTGTATTTGGCAAAAGTATGATTATTTCAGATTATTTGCTGCTTCTGATCAAAATATTAACTTGGTTCCTAAGTGCTGTGCAGGATTGTCTGTTTTGTATTTGTGTTGCTTCCACTGTTTCTGTGCTACATCTCTTTAAGTCATGAGTTGTTTTATCTCTGTAGTCATCCATGGGGCAGTTATTGCTTCTACTTTTTTACATAGTGGGGCAATTGATATGGATAGGAGGAATGAGTGGGTGAAATAGTCCAGAGTATTGTCCAATGGAAAAGTTTAAGAGATGCTAATTACCCTTTTTGAGTAAGTTGTTGAGGGTTTCATTACTAAATTGCCTTTTCTAATGTATCCAGTTTTATGTAATGATCCTCTTATAATGTCCCTATGCAAGATAAGTGGCATGATGCTCACTAAGACAGTATCCCTGATGATACATTTTGCATCACATTGATGATTATCCTGTCAATGTTACTATGTTTTCTCTAGCTTTGTCTGCTCTAGTAGATTTGTTAGGAGTAAACAAAGAGGCTGATCTTGAGGGTAATTGGTGCTGTTGATTGGGATGTAGCCAGACAATGTTTTTGTCTCCTAGTATGATGCTTGGTATTTGTGGAGCGCCATCTAAGTAAGTCTTCTAGAATGGGAATTTTTAAGTTGTTTGGTTGAGGGGGAATTTAAATAGAGGAATGTTACTTTTTAAATAGATACTAAAGGTTAAGGATGTGAGTAATAGTTCTGCAAAGTCAAATGAAAGGACAGAGTGTGGGGACATGTAAAGATTAAGCAGTTTGGAATAAAGTTTTTGCAAGCCTATTGATCCTTGTAATATTGTAACCTGGGGGTAATATTTCCTCATCTAAGATGTACAATTCTAACCATGTCTCAGTAATAGCTTAGATAGCAAGTTTAATGTGCTGGATCCAAGATAGTGCATAATTCAGTGATTTTGTTCTGGATGTGATAAAATTTTAGTTGTTTGTGGTAAATGAAGCTACTGGTAAACCTACTGTTGTAGAAATCTGGATCTGGATTCGGTTCAATGTATCCAGAAAATAATATGCAAATTGAGAAGGAAGAATAGTGGTAATATAATGTTTGGTATATTTTGCATAGTAGTGCAGTATATTTTCTGGCAGGAGATTTATTTATATAGACATATTTATAGGAAATAAGTTTGTTTTATTATCAAGTGGTGAATTAAAACAATATGTTGATTCCTGTTTGAGAAAGTAGTATTGTTATTATTCAGGTAGTGAAAGTATTCATATGATGGAAAGTAAGAATGTAAAGTATTAATATGATGGGAAGTAAGAATGTATTATAGATGATATTAAATTGAAAGAAATAGAAGTGAAGATTATAAGGTGGGCATAAGCTTTGTAAGACTGGCAATTTTTGATTATGGACCTTTTGTAGTGTTACCTTTAAATTTTGATTATATTTTAATACATCATCGGCATATAATATATCAAGCACAAATAGTCAAAACTAAACTAATCAAAAAAACAAACAAAAAAAAAAAACATATGCAGGAGGACAAGTCCATGTGGGGAGCCCCCACACCTGCTAATTATATATAAGAATTCTGAGATCAAAAAACAGTGGGGAAGGGGCAAAATCTTACTCTGCACTGTGTAGCAATCCTAAAAAACAAATGGTAACATCCTGTGAAAAACTGTCAGCTTGACAAAACAGTCTTCCTAATAAAATATTCTGTGTAATGAATATATGATGAAGCACATCAAATCAAAAATTTATAGTAATTTGGAGAGTAATATAATTGTACAGGTTTTGGGGTAGGTGTGTTATGCTACTTTGTTTTTTAAAGATTTACAGAATCTCCCCTCTCTTATACTGGAACAGATATGGTCTAATACAAAAAACCCCCATTGTACAAAGCACTTATAATCCTTAAAGATATTTCAAACTGCATTTCAAAGCATGTTGTTTGCATTGTGAATTTCTCTGTTGAGAAGGTATTCTAACTGAATCAAGATATTGGTAAAGAACAAAACTTATGAGCATTGTCATTACATAAACCATACAGATCCAGCTTTTGTTTTATGCAGATGCACATAGCACAGACTATTTTTCATTAGATCATGTAGATTATATTTCAGTATAAGAGGGGGTGATCTGAAAATCATTTAGAATATATAAAATTCAAATGAGTGTCAAATGGTTTCACCGATACTCAGAATTTTAAGATTTTTTTACTCCGGTCACTGAAACATTATATACAAAATTCTGTAGAATAGTTTCAGTTGTGAAAGTACTTTTCTGACTGTGTTGTTTTTATGCCTTGTAAATGTTAAGGCAGGGTCAAAGAGGACTCCTGGGTAGATTTGGTGTGTACCATTAGTTACTGGATTATTTGACTTATCCCTTATAATCACTGGGGGAAGAGTGGCCAGATTTTAAGGAGTAGCAAATAGTATAATGCTAGATTTTTGGGATTAATTATTAATCCATTGTTCATCAGCCAGTTGTAAAGATTAGTGAAATTGCTCTGTAATGTGTGTTGAAACACAGAACGGATTTTATTTGCCATCTGTGTACATAATCATGATGATAAGAGGTAGGTCATAAGGGAAGCCATTTATAATTAATGAGAAAAGTAAGGGGCTAAGAATTGATCCTTGGGGTACTCTAGTATTGAGTGTACCTATATCAGACTTTATATAGTTGTATACCTGGAAACTTCTGTCTTCCAGATAACATTTAAATTATTGGATAGTATTTAGTCTGATATTCAGTTTGTGTGCTTTGTTGAGCAGAGAGGCACTATTTACAGTTTGAAATGTTATTGTCAAGTCTACATAGAGACTAGCAGTAAGTAAGCCATTGTTCATACAGAAACAAACTGAGCTGGTAGCAGTAGAAAAAACAGTCAGAATACCGAAGGCCTTATGGAAGTCATGCTGTTTGTCACAAAGGAGGCTCCAGCTTTTCATGTGGTCAGATATCTGCTTATATAAGAGTTTTTAAAATGGTTTACTTAATAGGAAAAGTTAGAAACTGGCCTAAAGACTTTGCAGTCTTTTGATGCACCTACTTTGGTTGATAGGATTATGACTGTGTGCTTGAAGAATGATGGGACTGAGAATAGTGTAATGGATAGTTTGCAGATATGAGTAAATGCCTGGTAATTGAAGAAACTGCCATTTTTACAAAGCCAGAGTGCAGTCTGTTAAATGTTGACCCTAAAGAGGTGTTTAGTTTTAAAATCGGAACTTGAGTTTCTTTGACAGTCAGCTATTTAAAGTAGACTGTATTAGCTTTCTAGGGATGGATAACCACAAAGGCAACATGTTTTCGAAGGAAACTGAAGTAGCTGTAGAAAACTCACACAGGCACGAGGACAGACAACATGCAGACTCTGCACAGACAGTGATCTGACCTCAGGACTGAACGCTGGATCTGTGAGACAAAGATCGTAACCACTGATCTGCTGTACCACCAGTGACTTCTGCAATGTCTCTCTCATAAAAATATAGCAAAGTCAATGAAACCTCACAGTAAGGCCTTGGACAACTGCCACAAAAATGAGCTGAACTCACCATTAGCCTGGTTGTGGCATCTTTTCTTTTGATGAGGATGCAATCACACAATGAATATGGTTCATCACATTAAAAATAAAAGCTATGGTTTGTGCATCCATTTGTAGCTCAAATCACAATTAACTTGTTTATGGATTTTGTTTGTCTGAACACAGAAAATATGAAGGAGGAGCTGCTGTTGGCAGTAAGTACTACTATGGATGGGTGGGGAGAGAGTGAGAGAGAGAGAGAGAGAGAGAGAGAGAGGGGGAGAGAGAACAAATCTTACCTTTTCTTTACCTCATACTTGCTCCTAGATGGTGGTTTTTCCTTTCCTTCTACACATTTTTACTTCTGAAATACTGGTAAAGCTAAAACATTTTTCCAAAGTCTTAAACCTTCATCACAACATGTATAAAACCTCAATCGAATCATCCAAAAAATTCCTTACCTATGGAACAAGCTTTCTTAGCATATTAAACAGTATAAAATGTTGGTTTTCTTCGAACTTCACTTTGACAATTAGATGGTTACAGGCAAAACAGCACTCCTGCGCGAAAGGCAGATGCACGGCTCAAAAGCAAATGTAGAAACCCAGTAGAAAAAGAGCCAGCATACTGTGTACAAAAGATCCACTTTATTTGAACAAAATCAGACCAGTTTCGGCCGGAACAATATCACAGCCTTCCTCAGCGCAAAAAATATAAAATAATACAGCTTTAATTGAACATTAAATACACATATCTCGAGGCTGATTGGTCCATCCTACAATTGTTCATTCAAACCGGGAGGGAACAACCCACCCAGTTTCACAATCCACTTTTTTTCTTTGTTATTTAAGATAGAGTGCCACCCCATTTTATTGGATTTATTGCCCTTTACAATGTCAATAACCATAAATGAAAACCTGGCAGTAGAGTGTGTCAGATGATGTTTATAAAGTGCATTGGAAGCCCTTTTGTTTTTGATGTTACTGATATGTTCCGAAATTCTGATTCTGAAAGGACAGGAAGTCTGACCAATATAGAAAGAACCACAGGTACAAGTGGCTTGATATACTAGCCAGTCAGTACTACAATTGGCAAAAAACTGTGTATCATAAACTACCGAACAATTGCGGCTGAAAATTGTTTGGATTTGAACACCTTATCACAGTGGATACAATATCCACATGGATAACAGCCAACTAATGGCTCCCCCATTATAGTAGTTTGCATGTATTGAGAAGGTTGATACATGGACCCATGTTTATAATGATTAAAACAAGAACCAAGATTTTTGCCTTTACGATATGAAAATTGACATCTGTTGGGTATAATTTGCGCTAGCTCCTCATCATATTGTAGTATGTTCCAATGTCTCCTGACACTTTCAATTAAGTTGACCGTGTTTCTGGCATATGTTGTAACCAACCTGATAGGTTGTGTTGTTGTGACGTTATGATCTTTGTATCTCAGAAATTCCTCCCTATTGGTTGAATTAACCAAATTGCTTGCCTGCAACACATACCCCATGCCATAACCCCTGGCTTTAAATCTGTTTGTAAGATCCTTCCTTTGGCTTTGAAATGAAGAATCATCAGAACAAATTTGTTTTATTCTAATGAATTGCGATTTGGGAATGTTATGGGCTATGTGTGGAGGATGAAAACTAGACGCGTGGAGAATGGTATTATATTGGGGATATTTTCTGAATGCTTCAGTACTCAGCATATGGTCTGGTAATCTATTAATGGTCACATCCAAAAATGTAATACTGTTTAAATCATAATAAACAGTAAATTGTAATCCCCATGAGTTGTTATTCAGATAAGATATGAATCCATGTAACATGTCAATCTCTCCTTTCCATACCATCCAGCAATCGTCTAGAAAATGTCTCCAAATGTCAATGTGTTCTAAATAAATATTATTCTCATGATCATAAATGAGCTGTTTTTCAACAAATGCCATAAACAAATCAGCATAAATGGGGGCAAAAGAAGCCCCCATTGCTGTACCCTTTGTTTGTAAGTAACAAGTGCCCTGATAGAAAAATAAATTACTACTAAGAACATATCCTGCTAGCTGTACCAAAAAAAGAATTGAAGTCTGAATGATATAGATTAGCCACCTCCAGCCAATAACTTAGGGCCTCCAAACCGGATTCATGTGGGATGTTTGTATATAAAGCGCACACATCTAGCGTGCACATCAACCAATCAGGTTCTAATTGGCTATCTGAAATAATCTGCAAACAGTTTGTAGTGTCCTGTAATCGAGATCGGACTAGATGAAGCAGGGGCTTCAAGTGTTTGGTCAGATAAAGAGATATTGGTTCTGTAATATAACCCTTGCCTGAGACAGTTGGTCTGCCCGGTGGATGTAATGGATTTTTATGGATTTTCGGCAAAAAATAGATGTATTGATTGGCCGGGTCCTGAATCATAAGTTGTTGCATGATATCATTGGTGATAATAGCTTCATCCCTAGCCTGAATTAAAAAATCATCGATTAATTTTTTAAAACGATGGATGGGATTGATATGCATCTCAAAGTAATATTTACCATCAGACAACTGTCTTTTGGCTTCCTGATCATAATCTTTCCAATTTAACACAACCACGGCTCCACCTTTGTCTGCTGGAATGATGACAATATTCTTGTTATTTTGTAGTTCCAGAATAGCTTGTTTTTCTACAATAGTTACATTGTTCGGTTTATAATATGTCTCTGACCTAGAAAAATGCAGATCTTTGAGAACGCTATTCTGGAACTGATGTACCAAAGGATGCATTGGGGGAGTAAAAGATGATTTATGATATACAAATTTATCATCAGCAAAATTGTTATCATCATTACCAAGAAACAGTCTTAAATTTAACGTTCTACAAAAGGACATTAAATTTTGTGCAAACATTTCTTCAGACACCATGAAACCCGGAATGTAAGTTAAGCCTTTATTGAGCACAGACAAATGGGCTGGAGATAGCACAAAATCAGATAAGTTTAAAACATTGCTATTGTAATCTGTAACTAATTCTGTATGACCATTTTCAACAAACTCTGAATATTGTCTATGCCTCCTGTGCTTGCATCCCCCCCGCCGATACTTGGGCCTAAAGGGACAGACAATGTTGTCCTTTTTGGTAATGGTGAACTTGATACTGATTGGAATTCGTTATCTGTACAAGAAGAAATGTCCTCAGTCGAGGACCCAGTATCATGACCAGATTTTCTCAGAATAGAGCGTGGTCTCTTTCTCTTTGAAGTCTTTGATAATGTAGGTGTAAATCTCACATGCTTAAAATTGTTTAAAAAAGGATTGCCTTGTTGGTAATCAGTCTGATCCCTCCTAAATTTCTTAATGTTTCTGCTTTTAAGTTGTTGTTATAATTATTAAGATCTGTGGCCACTTTATTAAGGTGTTTATTGTAAAAGGGTTCACCTTCAAAAGGTTTGACATCATCCACAAATCTGTTTACTGCATCAATTTCTTTGTCAATGACTCGATCATAATATTTAGATAGAGCTTCCACAAAGGACATGCTGGCTTGCTGCTGTATTTGAGACAACTGATCACTAAGCTCTGAGTCCACTGTCCCCACATGAGGTTGTATGCGTATTCTCGGACCTCGAGGGGTTATCCCTTTGGCAATATATGCCTTAAATAATTTGGAATGCCAAATATTGGATCTGAGAGTACAAAGCTGTTTAAATAAACCTTCAAAAGCTAAAGTACAGGTAGACTCGGAACTAAATGCATCATTGGTACTATTGTTAAGTTGAAAGGAGGCACCAAGGCCAAATGCTGTAAGATCTTCCCTATCAGCTGATATTAGATGGTTACCCACAAATTTCCTCCTGGGATAAGCAGAATGGTCCGCAAGTGGTGGGGCAACTCTCTGGATTGCATGACTAGGTTTTATATTTTCACTCAGATGACTTTCTTTAGTAAGACCTTATGAAAGTATGAACCTATGGTTTGCCTCTCTGTAGAGGGGGTGTGGGGGGGGGGCGAAGCTCCCTCACTTTATGTAATGTTTTAAAAACATGTTTTAAAGTTTTTTTTTTGTTTTGTTTTGTGGAACAAAAAAAATCACTGTTCTAAGCATTTGAGATTGTAAGCTTTTGCTTACATTGGTTCGATAAATCATTGTTTGCTTTTTTAAGTGTTCGATGATTTAACATAGACCCAAGAGACACATGGTGGACTACGTAGCCCAGGGCGGTACGAGTCTAGCATTGCACAGTATTCTGCCTTCTCCAAGGATGATCCTACAATATGAACAGAAGACAATTAACTTTAATAATTGCCTCAGTTTTTGGTGTCATTCAAAGGGGGAATGATATTTGTCAGCCTGGGAGGATATGGTTGACAGACCACTTTGCTCTGCCAGGGATGGTCTGCACCTGCCCCCTCTACATTTTCAAATATTTGTTAAAACTTTATCTACCCCAAGTGCTTTTTTTAGGCATTACCATCCTGATAAACCTCCCAACATAGCAAAACCAATCCAAGAAAATCTATATGTGTTACTGCTCAGTGCCAGGAGTCTAAACAAGAAACTCTATTCTCCACAAATTCTCCTCATCCTGGAAAATATATACATCTGTGCAGTTACTGAGACATGGTTTAAAGCCACAGAGAGCACCTTTGCAGTGTAGGAATATAATGCTTTCCTCACATTTAGACCTGTTACTGCAATAGAAGCAACAAAAGATGGAGGTGTCTCAATTTGTAACAAAAACAAGCACACCTCAAGACTGATCAAACAATATGATATGTTTGAGCTTCTCCATGTCTAATTACCATTGGCAAAGCCCCTTACCTTATCCTTGCAAGTTATAGGTCCCTATCCATGACCCAGGAAGCCCATAGCACATACTTAAATGTACTGCAGAAATTCTACATTCAACCCAACACCATAATCATGGGCAACATTAACTACCCCACTATAAACTTGGAATCATACTTGACCCCTAACATGCAGGCCGAGAAACTTCAGGACTTTGTAAGCCCAAATACCTTGAACCAGATAGTCTGTACACCTACACCTAGGGCCATGAACATCCTAGACCTAGCCATTACCAATAGGGGAGAAAGTTGCACCTCCATCCTTGAGTGCATTGTCCTCACTAATCAGGTCAGACCATAAAGCTGTCTCATTTAATATAAAAATAAAATCTGTGACACCAAGTAACACTGGAGCTTTTAGAAATTGTTGTAAGGCAAGCTTCCTACAAATAAGTGACACCCTGGCAAATTTCAAGCACCCCCAAACCTAGACAACACTACTGCCTACACTGAGTCATTAACAAGAAGTCTCTATAATCACAGCTGTAAAGAGGTTGAGGTACCTATCTGAAACAAATTCACAACAAACTCAAAAAAGAAACCATCCTGGTGGAATCACAACATTAAAAAGTTACACTAAAAAAGGAAGAAAATGCTAGACAAAAGTAGACAGCACAGTACCCAGCAAGGTAAGAACTACCCACAAAAGTAGACAGCGCAGTACCCAGCAAGGTAAGAACTACCCACAAAAGTAGACAGCGCAGTACCCAGCAAGGTAAGAACTACCCACAAAAGTAGACAGCGCAGTACCCAGCAAGGTAAGAACTACCCACAAAGTAGACAGCAGTACCCAGCAAGGTAAGAACTACCCACAAAAGTAGACAGCCGAGTACCCAGCAAGGTAAGAACTACCCACAAAAGTAGACAGCGCAGTACCCAGCAAGGTAAGAACTACCCACAAAAGTAGACAGCGCAGTACCCAGCAAGGTAAGAACTACCCACAAAAGTAGACAGCGCAGTACCCAGCAAGGTAAGAACTACCCACAAAAGTAGACAGCGCAGTACCCAGCAAGGTAAGAACTACCCACAAAAGTAGACAGCGCAGTACCCAGCAAGGTAAGAACTACCCACAAAAGTAGACAGCACAGTACCCAGCAAGGTAAGAACTACCCACAAAAGTAGACAGCACAGTACCCAGCAAGGTAAGAACTACCCACAAAAGTAGACAGCACAGTACCCAGCAAGGTAAGAACTACCCACAAAAGTAGACAGCGCAGTACCCAGCAAGGTAAGAACTACCCACAAAAGTAGACAGCGCAGTACCCAGCAAGGTAAGAACTACCCACAAAGTAGACAGCGCAGTACCCAGCAAGGTAAGAACTACCCACAAAAGTAGACAGCACAGTACCCAGCAAGGTAAGAACTACCCACAAAAGTAGACAGCGCAGTACCCAGCAAGGTAAGAACTACCCACAAAAGTAGACAGCGCAGTACCCAGCAAGGTAAGAACTACCCACAAAAGTAGACAGCACAGTACCCAGCAAGGTAAGAACTACCCACAAAAGTAGACAGCGCAGTACCCAGCAAGGTAAGAACTACCCACAAAAGTAGACAGCGCAGTACCCAGCAAGGTAAGAACTACCCACAAAAGTAGACAGCACAGTACCCAGCAAGGTAAGAACTACCCACAAAAGTAGACAGCGCAGTACCCAGCAAGGTAAGAACTACCCACAAAAGTAGACAGCGCAGTACCCAGCAAGGTAAGAACTACCCACAAAGTAGACAGCGCAGTACCCAGCAAGGTAAGAACTACCCACAAAAGTAGACAGCACAGTACCCAGCAAGGTAAGAACTACCCACAAAAGTAGACAGCGCAGTACCCAGCAAGGTAAGAACTACCCACAAAAGTAGACAGCACAGTACCCAGCAAGGTAAGAACTACCCACAAAAGTAGATAGCGCAGTACCCAGCAAGGTAAGAACTACCCACAAAGTAGACAGCACAGTACCCAGCAAGGTAAGAACTACCCACAAAAGTAGACAGCGCAGTACCCAGCAAGGTAAGAACTACCCACAAAAGTAGACAGCACAGTACCCAGCAAGGTAAGAACTACCCACAAAAGTAGACAGCACAGTACCCAGCAAGGTAAGAACTACCCACAAAAGTAGACAGCACAGTACCCAGCAAGGTAAGAACTACCCACAAAAGTAGACAGCACAGTACCCAGCAAGGTAAGAACTACCCACAAAGTAGACAGCGCTTAGTACCCAGCAAGGTAAGAACTACCCACAAAAGTAGATAGCACAGTACCCAGCAAGGTAAGAACTACCCACAAAAGTAGACAGCGCAGTACCCAGCAAGGTAAGAACTACCCACAAAAGTAGACAGCGCAGTACCCAGCAAGGTAAGAACTACCCACAAAAGTAGATAGCACAGTACCCAGCAAGGTAAGAACTACCCACAAAAGTAGACAGCGCAGTACCCAGCAAGGTAAGAACTACCCACAAAAGTAGACAGCGCAGTACCCAGCAAGGTAAGAACTACCCACAAAAGTAGATAGCACAGTACCCAGCAAGGTAAGAACTACCCGATTAAACTAAATAAACAACTTAGCGGACTAATTATGTCAACCAAAGCCAAATCTGAGGTACACGTATACTCCCTAGCTAAGGACAAGCCCAAGGCGTTCTTCAGTTATGTTCAAAACCTCAAAGACAAAAACCAACAATGTGCAAAACCTAATTGTAAATGGAACCAACTATACTGAGCATGAGGATGTAATAAACCTGTTGGCAGATAAATTCAGCTCCAATTTTACCCCACTATCTCCTCCAGACACCTCTTTAGAAATACCCCCAACCACTGCTCCCTCACCTATCACCAGGGAACATGTTCTCAATGTACTCTCCAAGGTAAAAAAAAAAAAACACTGCATTGATGGTACCCAATAATATCCCAGGATGCCTCCTTAATAACATAAAGCATGACCTTTTTGGACCTCTACAAGCACTATTTCATCTTAGCCTCCAAACAGGCTTCATACCAAGTGAATGGAGGACTGCAACAGTTATCCCTCTAAATAAGGGTGAGCTATGCATGAACCCAGAAAACTGCTGTCTCATAAGCCTGACTTATCCATTGAAAGAATTTTCATGGACACGATAAATATCAGCATAGGAGACCTTCAGTCACTGAATCCAGCTTAGTATGGTTTCATCAAAGGAAGGTCATGCCTACACAGTCTGGTGGACTTCTTCAAGAAGGTCAGCAAAGCAATTGATGAGGGCAAGATGAGAAACACCTGATCCAGGAACTTAAACCCAGCCGGCAGTGTAAATCGGAGGTGCTGGTGGGACAGGTATGTGTCTCAGAGGCTGTCTTCCCATCCATGTGAAGCAAAATTCTTTCCTGCTCTTATTCCAGCAAAACTTAAATTAGTGGATAGGGAATCACAGATTTATCCCTGGTCTAGCATCTATGTCAATATCGGACAGAGGAAGCTCGTAAGTACTCAGCCAGTCATGTCCAAAATGATATACTCCCACCACATAACTTATGGGACCGATGCTTTTCTAGTATTTCTGGGAAGCATAGCTAGGCTTAAAAAGGCCCTTTAGGGTCGTTAGCCATGATCCTATGAGTCTGTGACTGTTTGCATGGAAACTAGCAGTTAATTTATAGATCTCAGTTAATCTTTCACCTCTGTGAAGTCCAGAAAAATAATACAATAAAGTACATGATTCTACAAATATTCTCTGTTGCAAAAGTTCTGCAAAATAATAGATTACCACGTGACTTTGACAGACACCTAAAATGTTGATTGAAAACAGCTTTAATTGAAAGCATTACTCTCTTTTCTTTAGGATTTTCCACTCTGAGGACACTGTATTTTAACACCATTTTTTAAAAATAAAATTGGCTAAAAGGTCAACTGGCTTATGCTTCATAAATTATAAAAAAAAAAGTGGCACTTTGGAATGACAGGTAAACTTATTTTTAATCAATAATTTAACGTGGTGACTTAATGTGCAGACTCCACTGGATTTTTAATCATTCTAAAAAGAATTTATGATGCAGACATACATTATGAACAGGTGAACTGTTTGTATAGGCAATAGCTTTTATGCTTGTCACTACTGAATAATTCTCTTAGGCAATGTACATAATAAGCAAGTGTTGGCAGCATTCAGACTTTTCTACAAAGCATTGGACTAGGAGTAATTTAGTGTTGGTTTGTCTGCCCTGTACAAGCTTGGAACACAAAGCCCCTGTTCATTCAAATGGGTTACACCCAGACAAGACACTGACTTCTGTTAAACCACTATCCAACATAGTGATCAAAGGATCCCAGACAATACATGCTGGACTGAAAGCTCTGATCTAATTGTATGCTGAGATATGACCTGTTCCACCATCTCTAGAGAAAAAAAGAATGCAGAAGAGAAAAACCTTATTGCAAATCTGGACTTCTTATTTTATACAAGAACTGAATCCATGTTTCAGAGATTGCTGACAACTGTTTACAAAATCTAAAAACCATAATATTCCTGATAATTATTTTTCCTTTGTATAATTTTATAATGTAAACCACATGAGGTCATCCTTCATGTAGTAGTTATGGCTGAAGGAATGATTCACAGAGATCAAGTGAGCAGCTGCATGTCAAGCAAATATTCTGTGACTAACTGGGTGGCACACTGGTACAGCTATTAGTATTGTTTTACAGCCCTTGAGTCTCCAGTTTAGCTTTGGCTAATGTGCTTTCTGTCTAGAGCCTGTACATTCTCCATGTGTCTGTGTGGGCTTTGCCATCTGCTCCAGTTTTGTCTTACATAGGTTCATAGGTTCATAGATAGGTACTAGGCTATCGGCCCAAGGGCCTAAGTAAGCCTAGCCAACAAGGTTCCCTGGCTTACGCCACCCAAGAAAGTTATTTTCCTGTGCCCCTGTCGAGCAGAGTCACAGGATCTTACTTGCAGTCCCTGAAAACTGGTGATCTTCTGAAGTGCCCATAATTGTGCATGCCATGTGTGTGTCTACATCTTACAACATGATGGTTGGCACCCTCTTCGGGATGAGCTGCTATGTGTTTTACCTGCTGCATGCTGGGATAGTCTCTGGTTCCGCTAAAACCTTGCATTAGATTCAATGGGCAATCAGGGAATGAATGTTGAAATGCAGCCACAGATTGTTGTTTTCAGTTTACAGGTTCATCATTCAGCACAGCAATCCAAAACAGTGTGAATGCCAGTGAAACAAAAATGTAACAATTCCATTCTTTGCTTCAGGTTAGAGTGCTCTGTGCTGTGTTTTTGTATTCTTGTTTGGCTTGGTTTTGAACTGTTTTTACTGAATTTGACTATTTCTAATTGTCCTTTCAAACACCAGGAAGTGTATTTTAATTACTTGAATTGTCATTTAACATCTGTTTTTAATAAGGCATAACTTAGTTTGGGGGCCATATTGGAACATTGCTAGTGTTTATCTTGTGAGAAATCTTGTGACAGATGGTAATTTACTACAGTTCTAGGAGTTCCAATTATTGCTGACAAAGTAACAAGTTGTATTCTGATTGTTTTCTTTTTCAATTTTCTGGCTTTTATATATTGCTCAGCTTGTGGGCCATTGCTGTCTTTTTGGCTGAAGGGCTCTAAGCAGCTCTTTCCGAAACTGGATTTGACCTGTTTGCACTGGATTCAACTCCAGCCTTGTAGGGTATTTGGCAACTGGTTAACATGCTCATTGAGCATTTCAGCATTGCTATATTGGTGAAAGCTGCATGTGCTTGTGTGAGGCTGCTGGCAGTTGCTTACTACTTGAACATTTCTTTGCTACAGTATTGCCTAAGCATGGTTGCACTGGATTGCTATTAGTCACACACTGTTTGCACTGGATTGTTATTAATTATGCACTGAATTCCTTGGTGTTACTGCATAAGTTAGGTATAGCTTCCATACTACTGCAGTAATTGCTGTACCAACTGTATTATTCTCACATAGTGTGTGCATGGATGTATTAAATAACTCTTAGCTGCTCAGAATTAGCTGCTCTCTGTTCACTTAGTTCTTCTTCAAACCCTATACCTAGGCAAGCTATGAACAGTATATCCTGAGCACTTGGACAAAGACTCACTGGGGCAAAGTTGAAGGTAAACCTGCTTGTATTCCTTCTGTTGCCTGCCATATAGTACTTGGTAGTCTCAGGCAGTGTAGGAATTGTTGCATGGTCTCTGACAATGAACGTCTACTTAACAAAATAATTCCGCCTGTGAGAGGTGTAAATATATCTATACAATCTGTATCCCTCTTACTCAATAAGATGGGCTGTGAACATCACACACCACCTTCAAAAATCTCATCACAAACACAGTAAACTGACTTATGTAGAGGATGTAAAAGGTCACTAGTGAAGCCTCTAAGGATTAAGAAGACCAGATCGCAGCAGCCATCCACCACCCCAGCTGCACTGTGCTAACACATAGTAAAGGGCCATCAGGAGGTAGACCATAAATTGTCTAATACCTCAAATTCCATGAGTAAAACCAGTAATGTCTTAGTAATTGTTAACTCCTTTGTCAGGCACATTGACTCGACACACAAAATTAGACAAAGATGGGTCTGCAGTTAGTTCTCTTTGTGGTACCAAGATCCATGCTGTCACAAGGGCTCTGAAGTCCTGCTCACCAGATAAATATGGTTATAACAGACCTGACTGCTCTCCTCACTCAGGCTGTCTCCCAGACAGCCTCAGTGATCATCTCCCAACATACCTACTAAGACTATGGCTGTACCCTACTAAATTGACAATATATCGGCAGATAAGAAACAAAAAAAAAAACATGAAGCTCAATCTTTTCCTTTATACACTTAGACACTGCCACTGGTCCCCTTTTATAGTATTACCCCTAGATGAAGCCACTGATTACTTCACTAGTACCTTCCTATCTATCGTAGATGAGCATGCCCCTCCCAGGACTATTAGAGTTAAATCAAAGTGTGCCCCATGGTTAAGTAACGACTCCAGATCTCTACTAAAAGCAAAAGATAAAGCATGGCTACATTGGCAAAAAACGAAATCACAAGTTACTAGGCAGTATTATTGTGAACTAAGAAACAAAGCAAAAACACAAATAAAACAGGATAAAATAAATTATTACTCTCATCTACAAACTAAACAACACAATAACCCACAAAAATTCTGGGCAGGTATTAACAACATACTACGACCTGGTAAAGCTGGTACACCCCCTCCCACTACAAAAAATAGCTTTGACTGTATAGCAACACAGTTTAACACCTACTTCACAGAAACTATTCTACAACTCTTTAATAGCCACGACCCTACTATTACATCACAAACAGCTACACCCCATCAAAACAAGCATAGCTTCTCTCTTCAACCAGCATCACTACATACTGTTAGACAACTTCTTAGAAAACGAAAACCCACTTCTCTAGCTGCAGATCACTTACCATCTGAATTCCTCAAACTATCTCCTGAAGTAATTGCATACGCTGTCTCCATTCTAATAAACAGATCTATATTAGAACAATATGTTCCTACCATTTGGAAGATTTCATACATCACCCCAATCCACAAGGGTGGAAATTCTACTGAATTGTCTAACTATCGCCCTATTGCAATTCTATCTCCTCTATGAAAAATATTTGAAAAATGTATTCATAAGCAGCTCATGGATCACTTAAACTCTATTAAGTTGCTATCCGGCACTCAACATGGCTTCCGACCACACCACAGTACCACCACTGCACTTTTGTCATTTACAAACACAGTTAACCATTGAAATAATGGTAAGCATGTTTCCTCCATTTTGTAGACTTATCTAAAGCTTTTGATATGGTGAATCACAACAAACGTCTACATGCACTCTGTGATGTAGCTTTATCACACTCTACACTTACATGGTTTCAGAGCTACTAACTGGAAGACAGCAAGCAGTACACTGGCAACAAAGTCTATCTCCTTTGCTACCAGTCACCCTAGGAGTTCCCAAAGATCTATTCTTGGCCCCCTGCTTTTCTCCATATTTAGTAACAAGCTCTGTACTGTGGCCTCCTCTGCCACAATTATTGAATATGCTGATGACTCTACTGTATTGTGTGCTGCCAGTACCCTTTCTGAACTGTAGGTACTCACTCAATCATCCTTCCTCAAAATTGAGTCCTGGCTAACAAATTCCTGCTTATTATTAAACCCAAAAAAGCAAAGCTTATGCTATTCCATCCTAACAAAGATACTATAAACACAGACTCTTTTCAGATAGTATCCAGAAATAACACTACTATCACTCCCTCCCCACATACCAAACTACTAGTGGTCGAAATTGACACTAATATGAGATTTGACATCCATATCTCTCAATCAATTAAGAAAGTACACAGAAAACTAGGTACACTATATAGGAACAGGCAATATCTCACAAATAACACAAAAATAGCTATTGCCCAGACTCATTTGACCTCTACTCTTTTACATGCATCACCTGTATTTATTAACCTCAGGAAAACTGAGCTGGTAAAACTGGAAGCCTGCTACAATAAAATAGCTAGATATGCAGCAAACTCTACAATGAGATCACACCATTGCTCTGCCCTAAGGAAACTACACTGGTTAGAACTTCTCCATCTCCTACATGTGTCTCAGCTTAACATGGCTTACAAAATCTTCTGTCATTCTGCAAAAACTCCATCATTAAATTACTTGCCAGAGCCCTATTACTGTGGCAGAATGCTGCAGTCAAACAATAAGACCCTCATACAAATCTCAACAGCACACAATAGTGCTGGAGTGTCCACCTACTCTTATTATATTGCTAGGATTTGGAACTCTGTACCTAGTTACATCACATCAAGCACTACATTAACTAAATTTAAACAAACACTAAAAACCCATCTTACCACTAAATGGCTCTGCTGTTGCTCTGCCCCAGACTAAAAACCTTCAAACTCTTTACTCTATGTACAGCTGTTTTTATTTATAATCTTATGTTCCATGTGGGGCTTTTTTCCCTGGGCCTCTGCTGAAAATGGACATTCCGTCCAGTCAGACTTTCCCGGTAATCAGATGTAAAAATAAAATAAATAAAAAAATAAAAATAACCTAGTGGAAATCCATGTCAGTGTAAATGATTTGGGGTGCACAACCGTGAGGGACATACAGAGAGACATGTTGGATTTCACTATGCATGTGACCTGCACAGGCAAGACACAGGTCCTGGATGGACTTCTTCCTTCACTCAGAATGATGCCTATATCAAAGAAAAGATGACTGGCTTCAATAATTGGCTTAGTTATTGGTTTCCTTCTTTTGAAGGGGTCCAAAATGTGTCAGCATGGGACAAGACCACTGACAGTTTAACTGACTTCACCAACGATAGTCTGCACCTATCATTTCATGACTTCTTCATATGAAATAATACTCTAGCTTCCCCTATAGTGACTTTTTTAGAAAGAGACAGACTAATGGACATCTCAGTATATCAGATATTAAAGTAGCCATTTGTAGCCATAAATAAGACCATATCAAGCTGGAACTTCTCAACACCAGAAGTACCTGTAACTCATTGCCCAATTTTTAGGCTCTACTGCAACTTACACGCCTCTCTAGATACAGAGATTTGTACCTTGATTTTCTACATGCTGCACATTCATGCCTGATGGAAATTACACTTGCACTTCCATATTTTTCAAGGACAACATAACCTCTAGACAGATTCCCAGAAATCCACATACTGAACTCACTCAACTCCAACTTGCCCTGAATACCACAAACTATCAACTTATACCTGCTATAGGAAACCGTCATGTCATCTGATGATCACGTAAGATTCTTAAATGTACTAGAACTACTAGCTGCAAAATGGCTTTATAATGAGAAACTTCAATTATCATTATTATAAGCAGGAGCATCTATACTTCCAAAGTTACATATCTCAGAGATTCTTAAACTTAATAAATAAGAATTTTCTGAAATAGATAGTTAAAGATCACGTGCAAATTTGTTTACCACTTCTTTTTGTTATAATTATGCCCTCAACTTGTAAAGTGGGCTTTCTTGTTCTAAATGTGCAGTTTTTACTTTAGTTACTTCAGTAGAATTTTATTTATTAAGGTTAATAAACTGGTGTTTCTGTTTACTGCGTGCTGAGCAACTGTCCAATTACTTCCTGATTCCATGCCATCCAGCTCCGCCTTCTGATGATGTATTAGAGGGGGTGAAACAGTTCTGTACCGGGTTGGCATGTTTTTTGTAGTCTGCAGCAGATTTTATTACAAAGTAACCAAAATGCATCACAATCAGTTACTCAGTCAGACAATAAATCAATAAAGAAACCCAAGTATATTCAAGTGGAAGCTAACTAAAGTAAGATGGAACAGGATAAAACTCTTAGTAAGGTGTATAGTGTTTGGCAAACAGTGTAATAAAACAGATGTAAAACTAATAAACCATTGTCTGCCAGTGAATTGATTGATCACTTTTAGGGGAAAAAAACTGTGGATGTGTGAGTCACACACAATCTGGATTTGTCCAGAATACCAGTTACAGAAATAAAAAAGAAATATAGAAAATAAAGATAAACTATAGGAGAGTGAAGTATTTTACCAGCTTTGAAAGTCGGTAAAAACACTTAGAATTGTTGAATAGACAGCACCAAAAGAAGGGGCCCTATTAAATTATTGAATGTTTCAAAGTTCGAATGTCTGATCAAACTTTGAAAAGTTTGAAGGTGAAAAGCAACTGCTCCATACTCGCAGAACGGGAACATTTCCATTTTCTGCACTGAAGTGCGGTCGCAGAGTTGGTATATTTTAGTAGGGAGGGTGTAGGGGGTGCAGCGGAGGCTTGCCCTCCTGCTAAGAGTGTTAAGGTAAGTGTTTTTTTTTTTTTTTTTTTTTTTTACATTTTTATTATATATTCGAAGATTCAAGTTTCGCTCATATGTTGTCAAACATATGAGGTTCAAAATTTTGAAGCTTTGAATATATAATATAGACCCACAAAAGAATTATGGACAAATTCAAAAATAATTGGAGGAAAATGGAGCAAATCAGGGAAAGCTTTTGAAGGTGTTTGTATTTCAATGAAAAAGTTAATAGAACTGTAGGTTTTGCATCAATGTATATTTTCTAAGTAATGTACTGACTGCAATTCTCAGTGATTTATCAAAATTCAAAACAGTTATGAGGGACAGGGCAAACCTATGAGGCAAAATTAGTGACAACTGAAAAATATGGATAGAAGTCAAAATTAAGCACTCCCCTGTGGAATTATCAATTTTAGAAGCTGTTAGACATTTCAGTATAACACAGACTCTATCACACTGTAGTAGACAGTTGTCTCCTATGTAATGATTACTTTAGTGCATCTTCATTTTTACAGATGTACAAATTATTTGAACTGTCTTTTTAGCACTAATGCCTTGTAGTATAACATTCAAGCACACTCTACTATAGGTTTGCCATTGAGGTGATTCAAACATCAGCAGTTTTCTCCATAAAATCCATTGGCAAACAATGATTTATTAGGTTTATATCTGTTTTATTACACTGTATGCTAAGCTCAATACACCTTAATAAGAAATCTTACCCTGGTCTATCTTGCTTTTATTACATTTCACATGAATATAGCTGCATTTATTTATTTTATTTACTGTCTGACTGAGTGACTGGCTTGACTGTGCTGCATTCTTGTTCCGTTGTAACACAATGCTGCAGACTGTGGAAAATATATCAACCCAGTACAGAACTGTTTCTTTCCCCTTTCATCAAAAGGCGGGGCTGGATGACATAGAATCCGAAAGTAATTGGATAGTTGCTCAGCATACAGTAAACAGAATTATACAATAAGAGGTTATAGGTATTGCAAAATGTGTACACTGATTGGATAGCTCAACCGGCATGGCCACTGTAGATCAAGCGTATACCAGCAGAAAAAAACTCCGGCTGCTGAAGTACTGTTGTTGGACCAGACATTCTGTTGGTATATGCTAGGGGAACAGAAAGACTCCCTATGCTGTGGAATAAAATCCCGGTATATGTGAGGCAGAGCACCTCGCTGGCCTTGTTCAAGAGAAATCTTGACCAATGGATGGGAGATCGCAGATATACCCCAGGGATTACCTCAGTGTCACTGCTCAACAGAGGCACAGCAAAATAATGGGTATAGTTCCCCATACTAAAGGGGTGGCGTATGCCACAAAACTATGGGCTAGGCTTGTAAATGCCCTCGGGCAGATAGCCTAGTATGAACCTATGAACCTATGAACCTAAAAATCAGGTGCAGAGCAAAATATGAAAAAAAAAATTAAAGACATTTTCCTTGTATTTCTGCACTGGCCCTATTAAAACTTCATTTTTTTAAACTTAAAAAAAGCCACTTCAGAGATTTTGTTTTCCCTATTGCTTCTCTTGCACTGCACTGATGTACTGTGCAAGTGTGGGAATACATGTCCCATATGCATGCGCACTGCATCAGCCTACAGAAGACAAAATGGAAGAAGAATGAAGTGGCATTATACAAAAACATATTTAAGAAAGGTAAGCAGTTTTCTTTCATTGTATAATAGCAATAATCCACTCCTGTGTGCGGCTGTGTCAGGATTTACCCATGGTTGGTTTTGTTTAGTCACTCCAGCTTCACCATCATGATCAAACCACACTAGCTTTGGGTGTAAAGACATCTGTTTATTAAACTTAATAAATATAGGTGCACTGAAGTAACTAAAGAAAAAACTACACATTTTAGAATAAGAAAGCCCATATTACAAGACGAGGGCATAATTATAACAAGAAGAAATGGTAAGAAAATCCTTTGCACTTGACCTTTAGCAAATTAGAGGACATAATATAAGGAACCATTTGAAAATGGCACCACCCCTCAGATCCATTAGTCACAGGAAATATAACAGCAGACAAACAGTGCGAACTTTACCGCTGAAACAGCCATCTTAATTCCTCAAATTACAGAATTCCTTTCACCTCCTAATATCACAACAGAATACATACTGACATGTCCTCTAAGACCAAAAATATTGCTTACATGGGGTCTGACAATTTAGCTGTATGCGTAATAAATAGCACCAAACTTGCTCTTGTGTAATTCCCCCATAAATTGATTAAACTGAACTTAGTTAACAGGATTTTTCCCAAGTGCCTGACCATCAAGCTTTCTCTGCTGGCTGAATTCCTCCATCTGCAAGTCTCACTGTAGTGGATACTAATGCTCCCATTGTCAGGAGAGTCTTCCTTCCAGGAGAAGTCCTGCTTTGAGGAGGTTTCCTTTTTTATGCAGATTCTAAGGGCTATAATCTCCAATGGGCATGCAAGTGAGTCAAGTTCAGTGAGGTTTTCTCCTTCCTTGTGTAGGTTCTAAAGGCTAAATTTTCAACTGGGCAAGCAGATGAGACAGGTTCAGCACATGAGCTGTCAGCAGTCTTTGATGAGGGACTTTTCTGCCTGGCTAAATCCTTGACCCCCCCCCCCATGCTGACGCTGGTGTTACAGAATGGGGTGTGCTTTGAGAGGCTACACAGAGGACATGGCAACCCAGCTTCCTCTAATCATCCAGCCCAGCTTCAATACTTTCAAGTCCAGACCTCTGTCAGGGCTTGCACAGTGGCATCTGGCTCCTTCCTGCCATTATATCAGGTGAATAAGTCACTACTCAAACTTGGGTCATCTGGGCCCAACTCCTTCCTGCCATTACATCAGGTGAATAAGTCACTACTCAAACTTGAGTCACCTGGGCCATAGTTAGGACTTTATCTCTCTATGACATCAGAGCATTAGCTACGTGATCTATCATCAAAGGTATGGCAAACTGCTGTGGTGAGACATCAGATGGCTTAGTGGTTAAGGTCTTTGCCTCCCATGCACAAGGTACAAGTTTCGATCCTGACCTCAGACCAATGCCTGTTTGGAGTTTGCATGTTCTCCCTGTGTCTCTGTGGGGTTTCTCCCATGTCTGAAAAACATGCTGAGTGTTTCCATCTCAAACTCGCCAATAAATTCAGCTGTGGGCAGCAGCACAGACTCTGCATGGTGTCCCATAGGGGGAAGAGTTGTACAGACGAACCACTTTGGGCATCTACTGTGGTGTGCAGTATCCTCAAGATAGGAGAACATGGATCACAGACTGCACACCGTGGCAGGGCTAGCCACTCGACAGTGTAAAATATGGCTCTAGGTGATTCGGTCATGTTGACTAATGTCACCAAAATTGGGCATGGGTAGTTACCGGTGATAAGTGGGTTGAGGACCTGGCCTACTCTGACCCACGCCAGGGATCTGTGCTAATGGTGGGAGGGGTATATGTGCCCCTATTGGCCAATGTGTGCCTGCCATAAAGCCCAGCAGCCCTGGGTCAATAAGCTACTGGCTGGCCGGTGTCTAGTTGCCCAGTCTGGGTTACCTGTGATAGCTCTGTTGAACGAAAGCTGGATGTAAAACCAATCAACCTGCCACACATGAACTGAGAATTGCTACGCTTAATGTAGGTTCACTGACAGGATGCAGCTTGGAAGTAGATGACATGATGATACGGAGGAGGCTGGACATCCTATGTATCCAGGAGATGAGATGAAAGGGCAGTGCAGCAAAGCCACTTGGCTTGGGATCCAGAGTCTTCTACTCAGGTGGAGAGCAGGCTAGAAATGGTGTAGGAATTGTGGTGAGAGAGGGGCTTCAGAAGGCAGTAAGGGATATCATCAGAATTAATGACAGACTCATGGCGGTCAGACTCCAGTGTAAAGATAGGGCAGTATTCATAATCTCAGCCTATGCCCCGCAGCAGGGTTGTGATAGTGAGGAAAAGAGTGCATTCAGACAGCAGTTGTAGGACCTACTAGATAAAGCATAACAACATGAATTGGTGTTCATAATGGGTGACTTGAATGCACATATCGGGACAGAGAGAACAGGATGTGAGGACTGCCTGGGTCCACATGGATGGGGCAACAGGAATAAGGAAGGAGAAGCCATTCTAGACTTCTGTCTGGAAAATGGCTTGATAGTAGCCAACACATGGTTCAGAAAGAGAGACAGTTACAAGATCACATACAAGAGTAGTCAACATGCAACTCAGGTAGACTTCCTTCTAGTAAGGAAAAGGCACTGAGGCAGAATCCATGATCGCAAAGTCATCCCCAGTGAAACAGTTGGCCCACAGCATAAACTACTAGTTGCCACAATCAGCTGCAAGCAGTGGTCAGAGAAGGCTCTAAGGTCAACAGAGATCAGGCTGAAGACCTGGAAGTTGACTGGAGAGAAAGTACAACAGTTCAAAGAATTACTCAGGGCTCTATCACCCCAAGAAGAGGAGGAAATAGGTGGAGTTGAAGAAGAATGGCAGTGCCTAAAAACAGCATGTGTTAGGACTACAGAAAAGATATGTGGCCAAGCCAGGTATGGAAATAAGATACATAAGGAAAGCTGGTGATGGAATGCAGACATCCAGGAAGTCATCAAAATTAAGAAGGAGTGCAGGAAGAAGTGGGAAACAGAAAGGACTAACCAGGCTAGGAAGGACTACTGGTTGGCTAACAAAGAAGCTAAGAAGGAAGTTGCAATAGCAAAGAATAGGGCATCAGAGGCACTGCACCACCTTCTGTAAAGTGACCCAGTAAGGGGCACAAAGAAACTATATCAGGTTGCAAGGCAAAGACAGAAAGATAGAGAAGAAAGTCAGACACCCTTTATAAGGGATGGCAGCAAGAACCTGCTCACCAGCCCAGAGGACATCAAAGGCAGATGGAAGGAGTATTTCCAGCAGCTTCTGAATGAAGAAAACCCCACAGAAGCTGTACTGCCCCAGAAACAGCCTACGATGAGAGAAGAAGAGGAGCCCAGCCTAGAAGTAAGAACAGCACTAAGGAAGATGAAGTCAGGGAAAGCAGCAGGGTCAGATGAGGTCACAGCAGATATGATAAAGATGCTGGATGAGATGGGGAGAAATGGCTCCTGAGGGCACTAATAGCAGTGTGGAGAGAAAGGCGTATCCCAGATGATTGGAGAATAAGCATACTCATGCCAATGTACAAGAACAAAGGGGACATCCACAACTGTGGGCAGTACAGAGGCATCAAACTCCTATCACATTGCATGAAAGTTCTAGACAGGGTGATTGATAAATGGAAATGCAGAGCAGTAGAATGTAAGATGGGAGATGAGCAGTTTGGATTCAGATCAGGATGCAACACAACTGACCTGATGTTTGCATTGAGACAAATACTTGAGAAGAAGCTAGAGATGAGGAGAGAGTCCAACTGGGCATTCCTAGACTTGGAGAAAACATATGACAAGGTGCCAAGAAAGCTGATCTGGGCAGCACTGTGGTGGTTTGAAGTCCCAGAAACATTGGTTGAATTAGTGCAGGCTATGTACAAGGACTCAATGACTCAAGTACGGACAGTGTTCGGCTTCAGAGAGGGGTTTCCAGAGGGTGTTGGTGTGCATCAGGGTTCAGGTCTGAGCCCACTGCTGTTCATACTGGTAATGGACTACATTAGCAAACATGTTGGAGGGGACGGATCAACAAAGCTGCTGTATGCAGATGATGTGGCAGTACAGGCAGACTCTGAGCTAGAACTTCAACAAAGGATAGGAGAATGCAATGCAAATCTGAAGGCACATGGGATGAAAGTAAGCACAGATAAGACGGTGGTAATGGCAGCAAATTGGGGAAATCAGAAGAAGCTGAGAATAGAGATAGAAGGGAAGATAATGGAACAGGTAAACAGCTTCAAGTATCTGGGAGGGGTGGTTGAGGAGAAAGGTAGTCTGAATGAAGAGGTCAAAGCTAGAATCAGAGAGGCTGCAGCCAACTGATATAGAGTATCAGGTGTAGTCTATGATGGAAGAATGCCAAAGAAGCTGAAAAGTAAGGTGTACAAGACAGTTGTGCGACCAGTACTACTGCATGGTACAAAAACGTGGGCCATAAAGGCAGAACAGTTGAAGAAGCTAGAGGTGATGGAAATGAAGTGCCTGAGAAAGTTGATAGGATGCACACTGTGGGAGAGATGAAGAAATGAGGACATAAGAGCAGAATCCAAAGTAGCTCCAATTGCAGAAAAGATCAAAGAGAACAGATTACGGTAGTTTGGGCACATGTGTAGGAAAGCAGAAGACAATCTGGTGAGGAAGATTTGGGACAGAGATGAAGAAGGTAAGAGGAAGCGAGGGTGTCCAGCAAAGAGATGGATGGATTGTGTGAAAGAAGATCTGTGACCGTCAGGCATGAGTGTTGAAGAAGGCAGGAGTGTGGCACTAAATCAAGAGAGTTGGCAACAGTTAACACAATACCCTGACCCCATGTAGAAAAATGGGAAAAAGGGGGCTGCTGCTGCTGATGATGTGGTGATACCCCTGCACAAGTGTGGCCCTTTCATGGACCTGGGAAGCTACAGAACCATTAAACTGACAAGTTTTACCTGACGCTTTATCAGGATAGATCCACAGTTTGACTTTGTTAAAGAGAAAACAACCCTACACAATTTACTTTTGAGAAGGTCACACAGGCTGTATATAGCAGTTATTCTGTTTACACAGTTTATTTGGATCTGGAACTGGCCAAAGTATTCAACACTATAACCCCATGTTGGCATTATTAATAAGCTAAGTGCCTTAAAAATAGAGCCATACATGGTGAGGTGGATAGAAATATTGAACCCACATAGTTAAGGTGGTGAGCACCTCCTTGGAAAAGTACGAAGGTAACTAGTGGTGTTCCCCATGGCTCAGTGCCAGCACTACTACTTTTTGGTATCTGCTTCTGCAATCTCCAGACTGGGAATAAGGACTTTTGGTAAATTAAGTCTTCAGACGACTATAGATGGGGCATTATTGTCAAATCTCCCTTTGATACAAATTCATTACAGCAGGAAGTAAACCTCGCAAAGAAGTGGAGTATGATAAAATGGCTAAAATAAAATGCACACATGTGTAGTATTGCCACATGTGGTAAACAACTCTCCGCCTCAGCATACAGTGTAACCAATACCCCACTCCAAAATGATAATGTAATCAGAGATTTGGGTGCCTGGGCTGATAATTCCCTCTCCTTTGACCAACATGTAGCAACAACTAATATCACCCAGGTCAAAGGAAAGGCTTGAAACACTATATCTTTACTTGGTTTCTTTCAGGGTGAGCTGTGCCATGTATTCTGTGCCATTAGGAAGCCCATCCACCTTGATCTCCTCTATCTTTGTAAATCAGATAGCTCTGCTACTAGTACCACAACTAGGAACTTAAATCTCTACCAGCACACAAATAAAATATACTGGAGAGACAAATTAACTGAGTTTTCATATATGCTAAAGAAAGTGACACTCTAGCATCCTTCAGATTAAACCTGGATAACTGGATGGTACCCATTAATTAACTCTGGCACTGACTTCGCAAAGTGTATCTTTTAATAAACATCTTTATTAAATCACAACTATAAACTATAATAGTGATGTAGGTGCAGAAACATTAATATAAAATAAAACAAACCATAGTAACATTTTTTTCAGTACTATACACATATAGTAACCTTTTAACAGTCATTCACTCCATGATTACATAAATTATTCAATTCCTTTCTTTCCTTAAACCTCATTCCACCTCTTGAAGATTACCTCTGTCTTTCTCATCACATTTCCAGTATTTGCTCTCTACTGGAGGAAAACTTCTCTGAAGTGCACTTTGGGCATAAAATAATTATGCAAGCATGTCTATGTACAACTTCTAAACCTTTTGGACTTTGTTATATACTCGGGAGCTATATCTTTCCATTGTTCCTTGGTAAATTGCCTTTCCAGTCTCTCTTACCAGTCATTTCTAACCTCCTCTGATTGATACTTATCATTATGACCTAATATTTTCTATGTCTTAATTATCCCTTTTTACCAGCTTCTTCTGTTCTAGAATCACCTAAAAACTCTACCAGCGTTGATAATTCACTTAGTACTACTCCCCATCCTTTGCTCTTCAGCAATATACTGCAATCAGTCTCTAACCTGCAGTCCAAACTTCTGCTTGGTCTCATACAACTCAATTTGGATCATGGGATCATAGGAGGTTACTAGTCTAACACCCTAGAAACTGTTTCTGCCTAGCCATTTGTGACGAAAGGAGATACTGCCAGCCCAGCTAGCTGGAATTTTGTAAATAATTATATGTCATTGGTGAATATCAAAATGATTTATACAAGATGCTTGTGTTACAAATTTATTAGAACTGTATGTCATGTATATATCAAACTACTTATACAGATGTTTGTTGCAAAGCTATTTGCAAAATGCTTGTGTTTAAAATGGATCTACAGTGTGCCCTACTGGAAGAGAACAGAAATGTACACGCACTATTGTAACTGTTTAAATTTATATTTTAACAGTGGAAACTGGAATACAGGAGGTTAACTTCAGAAAAATAACTGAAATTAAATTACTTTATGGCTGGGTATCTTTCAGTTTTCAATGCAGCAAGAAACACAATGTCTGTACTAGGAAACTTTCTGTATTGTCTTTAGGGTGAAGTAATTATTAGTCTTGAAAGCATGAAGGAATGCAATTGTTTTATGACTTCCATCATCTGCCAGAGATCTGAGGAGAAGCCCTTGTCTGTATATTTTTACAGGCAGATGCTAAATGATACCAGCTGCCATCAATGGTTGTTTTGGTCCTGGTAACTAAAAGTCAGATGACAAAAAATTATGTCATTCTGGAAGCCATCCCAGCAGTAATAGTTTAGATATTAGTTTGCAAAGTCTCTTAGTGAGACAGAGCAGGCTGCATTCTGTCTTGGACCTGACAACAACTAGAAAATCCTCTCACCACATCTGCCTTGCTCTATTAGTATGTTCTTAGGTTACAGTAATTCTCTTAGATGCAGTCAGGAATATAGTAAAGCTTAGTTTAGAGATTTTTCTTTATTTATTTGAGACTGTCCTGCAATGTTGTTTTAAATATTTCCTGTGGTTTTGAACTCTGATGTCACTGTGAATATATATTTAATATTGTCTTGTTGTTTTATTATTTATTGTTAAATATATTTAAACCTTTCATTGTGGCTGATCTATGTAGAGATATTTAAGTTTTGAGATACTTGCATATTTATTTATTGACACTGTGTGGGTCAATAACCTTGCTCTTGGTCAAACTATCATTTGTGTTAAGATTAATATTACACAGTAAGATTGGATACCCTTTGTTAAGGACCTTAAGGTAGCTGATAAGAGTGACTGGTGGCAGTAATAACTACCTTATAGTCTGGGCAAAAGGAGGTATAGCTGGTAAAACTGTGCCAGCCTTTCCCAGGTGTGTGTGTGTGTGTGTGTGTGTGTGTGTGTGTGTGTGTGTGTGTGTGTGTGTGTGTGTGTGTGTCAGCTACTTGGGCAGGGAGACAAAGCACTGGTTGCACAGAGAGGGTGCTAGAGGTCTTGGTTTGGTCACTCAGCTGAGATCTCAACTCTATAGCTGTGCCAGTGGGATGCCTTATTGGGACTCACTGTGGTCTCTGTGTGCTCCTAAGGGAAATTGCACTTGATGCAGAGAGCTGTGTGTGTACTTGTAATCCTCCTAGTGTACATCCCCCACTTATGCAAGTGGTGAGGATTGAGGCTCCTTGATTACTGGTCCAGTGGTGGGGAGTCACACCATTCATACCCCAAATTTCCCAATTACCAGTGCCTGTGGGCTAGAATGGCTTTGGTGTATGTCTGTGATGTAGGGCACCTATAAACTTCCCTATCCATAAGGGCAACAGGCAAGATGCCAGGGCTGAATTTGTGATTTCCCAACCATTGGACCAAATTGCTTTTGAATAAGCTCAGGAAAGAGCTCTGTTCCACATGAATGGAAAGTCTGTTCCAGAGAAGGAGCAATCTCCGAGACACAAGTACCTATCCTTGCAACATGTTTTGTTTATGTCACAGACAAGCCTTAGATCATTAGATTGGGTATTTCTAGTGCTGACTGTTTTGTGAACGTGTAGCAGATCCATCAGGGCTGGATCAGAGAATGCCTTTTAGGTTATGCATAGATCACCTCTCAGTAGTTTGTAGGAAAGTGAGTACAGGAAACAATAAGACAGGAAAGGAAAAGTGCCCAAACGAATACTCAGAACCAAAATAAGAGCACTGGACAGCCGTTGACCCGAAGAAATTTATTAAAACACAGCAAACCAAAATAAAACTTAACGCTGGAAAATCAAACAGTACGTTTTCATCCGCAGCTTCCTCAGAATACAAGCCAACCAACAATTCATACCTTAAATAAGGTTGCCAGTTACATTAATTGCATGCAATTGATCCCATAGCAAACCAATTAACATTGTTTAGTGACACTTAAATAAATGTAAATACATATAGTATTGTAAAAATGTATACTATATATGCAGTATATTTTATGTAAAAACATAGATGAAGCAAATGCAACAGAAGTAAACCTGTAATATATAGTAAACTTCTATCTACTGTTTGATCAAATAAATACTTAACATCCACAAATCTGCAAGCCTGTTAAAATACCAGTATGCAATTGCGTGTTAAAATATAAATAGATAAACAAATGCAGGTCTGTCATCTGATGGACACCTTAAAACATTGATGTTTACAATCTTATTAACAAATCCTGTTAGAAGATGAGAAAATACTTAATAAATATGTTTAAAATATAAATAAATAGATAAATAAACATATGTAAATATGGTACCAATTGTATGTAATGTAATATGAATATAAATTGTTTAAAAATCTTTCAAGAGGAATGTATGGAAGAACATCCTTAAATAAACATAAAGTGTAATATGGCACAGAATCTATAATTTGGCAGCCTGTAACTTTAAAACTGGTGCCAGAGATATCATATCATTTAAACCGGGCCATTTGTTCGCTTCTAAAACCAACTGCCAGTAAACCTCACGGTATCCCAATTGTGTTTCCCATGGCCCCCCTCTGGCATCCTTCTGGACCACCTCTATGACAAAAAGTTTAAATATTGTATGTCCACTAACCTCACTGTGTTTAAATAAAGCATTCTTTGCATTGCCCTTTTTAATGTTATATAAGTGTTCGTAAATCCTACGCCTTAAACATCTCTCAGTCTTCCCCACATAGAAACATTCACAGTTCTCACATGTCACAAGGTATACTACCCCTTTTGTTTCGCAATTGCTATAAACTGTTGCTAAAATGTTTTTATTACGACAGGTAATGTACACCTCTGATTTATTGAGTATATGGGGACATTGTGGACACCCCCCACATTTACAGGTTCCTGCTCTTTTACCTTTCCTTTTACTTCCATCATTACTTTCTAAAATATTTTTTATATTTCTTCCTTTCCTATAAACAAATTTTATAGGTGTATCAAAATGGAGGTCCAAGTCGGATAGGGCACTAAATCTCCCCCATTCATCCTTAAGTGATTCTGTAATTGTATTACTATCACCATTGTAATCGAGTACAAAAATGTTTTCGTACCCAATATTCTTACTTGCAGTCACTTCTTCACCTATTTTAACCGCTTCAGTACCTAATATAGGTGCAACTCTATCATGCCTATTTGAGAACACTTTCTCAACAATTTGTCTAATCATACAAGCAGGATAACCCCTTTCCAGAAACATATTCTCCAACAAATTCACTTCCCTCAAGAAATCTGAATCTTCTGAGGTCATCCTGCTGCCCCTTACAAGCTGACCTTTAACAATACTCCTCTTTTGGGCAATTGGATGTGCACTGTTAAAATGAAGGAATGAATTGCAATAAGTGTCTTTTCTAAAAACTTCTGATTTAAACTTTTTGTTCTCATTGTCTTTAGTGATATTTACATCTAAATAATCAATAGAATCAAATCCACATTTATAAGTAAATTTCAAAAACTTAGTAGTGGAAGCAATATATTGCATAAATTCACCAAACTTGTCCATCCCTCCTGTCCAAAAAATACAAATATCATCTAAAAACTGACAATACAAAACCCAGTTTTCTTTGTATGTAGAATGGAAAATGTAAAAATGTTCCCACCATGCAATCACCAGGTTTGCACACGTGGGTGCACACATTGCACCCATTGCCACACCTTTTTCTTGACAGTAAAACTCTCCTTCAAAGTAAAGGAAATTATTCTTTAATACTACTTCCATCAGGGTGTTAATCAAATAAATGTCCCTGTCATTAAACTTCCCATGCTTCCTAAGACCCTCCGTTAAAAATTCCAACCCTTCAACATGAGGGATTGATGTGAACAGATCCACTACATCACTTGTTGCAAACATAACTTGTTCAGAAAACAAATCATTTCTAACCTTCCTAAGGAAATCCCAAGAGTCTTTAAGTGTATTCTGGGAACTCAAGGAAAATTCCGTCAACTTTACATCCAGATATTTAACTATTGCTGCTGTGGCAGATTGATGTGCTGCCACAATAGGTCTCATTGGCAGATCAAAAGTACTTTTATGGGTTTAGGAATACCAAAATTACTGGGTACTCTAGGTTCCTATTTGTATAAAAAATTAAAAGTATCAATCTCAATAGTGCCTTCCAATAACAAATCATTTAAGGTGATAAAATTTTTTCTACTGGCAATATTGATTTCATTCATTGAAACCTTGGAATATTTGTCCTCATCCTGTAACAGCCCCATCATTTTACTTTCATGTATGATGGAATCCATAATAACAGTACCCCCTCCCTTGTCTGGTTTCATAACCCTGACAAACTTGTTTTCCTTCAATGCATTCAAAACATAATTTTCCTCTTTGGATAAATTAGACCAAACCCTATTGTTGGCCAGCTCTTTCCCGAGTCTATTTTCTACCAGACACTCAAAGTTCTTTAACTGCAGGTGCAATGGAGGGCAAAGTGAGTACAGGGACAGGGCTTTGAGGTGGTCCGCATAGGACATATTACTTACACCCTGTATTGTTTTAGTGAGGAATCTGAAGGCAGCATCAGTTGTTGCAAATGCCTGGTCAGGTACATGCTGAAGGGTGCATTGTACTTGATTATTTGTCTAATGAGGGCTAAGTATAGTGGGACTATGACCGCCTTAGATCTGGATGCCATGTCCTTAATTATAAGTTGTGGCACATAGAATGATTTTCTTACTACTATGCAGTGGTGGCTGATGACTTCAAATCAAAGGGGGGCTGCAGGACACCGCTGAATGGTTGGAACCAACTAGAAAGCGGTGAGCCAACTAGACAGGGGTGAGGTATGTTACAGTGGGATCAGTGCTGACCATGCTTACATAAAATAAGTGCTCAGTCACTCTTGCACATGCCGAACATCCTACTAACAAATACTAGACTAAAGTGCATTTTAGAGTTAATGAGATATTTAGGTTCTGCTGTAAAATCTCTAAACAGTGAAAAAGTGGTTGGTCTTGACTGCATGAAACTATTATGAGTACATGCGATGTAGTAAACATACACTGTACTGTATGAAGTAATCTGAATTTTGTACAATGCCAAATGAAAAGTAATCAGATTTGGAGATCTCTCTGTGCTATCTAGTCAGATTTTACATTCTGTCTTATTTCACCCAAATACACATTAGTCATGCGAAGTCAGACGTATTACACCAAAGCTACAGTGCCAAACATTTCATCCACAAAGCTACAGTGCCAAACATTTCATCCACAAACAGCCATCATATCAATTGCGACCCAAAGTATCTGCTTTGACCCTGCCAGGATTAAAACAAAAATATCAGTGATTGTATTAAATTAGACTGTTGCATAGAAACAGTAGTCACAGGCTTGCATGACAGCTGACTTTACTCAAATGCACATTAATTTTGTAAAGCCACAATTACGACAGTAAACAGGAAGGCCAGTCAACTCATTTAATTCACAAACACCCCTCTTATTACCCAACTAAAGTAGCTGCTTTTCACCTGTAAGGCTTAAATTAGAAATAATAATAACAGTTGCATTGCATACCTGCGTTGCTTTCATTTTGTTGACAGAAACATTAGTCACAGCTTGTGTGTGCCAGCCAAGTACAAATTTAATTTTACTTATTCAGTTTTGTTTACCCGGGTTTCTGCAACCGGCTTTAGTTGAAAAAACACCCTTTTCAGCATATGTCCTGGGAGAAAAGTTCCAACATATTATAAACATTTTCAAACAAACATTCAGTATACATGTACAGAATATGAAATAACATACATTAAGAATTACTTACAAACTTGCTAATTATTTTACATTCATCTTAAAGTAAAGACAGAAAAGTATTATAGTTTTGCAAAGCCAGAATTACAACAGTAAGCAACTGGGCCATTTGTTCCATGCACACATAGCCCCAATCTCCACTGACAACCCCAACCACAGGTTAAAAACAGCAACAAAAACAACAATAAAAAAAGACAGCACTGTCATTAAGGTAAGTATTCTTTTTTTCACATAAACAATAATCAGAGTTCAGAGCTTGTGGTCGATCTTACCTCACTCAAATGCACATTACTCTTGCAAATCCAAACAGAACTATAGTCATTCCATTTGCACATAGGCATTCCTCTCATTCAACTGCTTACCCAGAGAATCCGCTTTGAGCCTACAATGTTTAAAATAACAAAAATAAAACACCACGGTTACATTATTGTATTTCTTTCACATCACATATCCAAGAACTTGCACGTGATCTTACTTCAGTTCACCCATACACACTGAACTCATGCAAGGGTACAATTTTTTCAATAGCAAAACATTCACAAACAGTTTTAATTTATCCTGACTAACCCTACAAAAAGATATTATGCTGAAAAACATGCCATCCAAAAACAGCTCTCAGAACCCACTGCTTACCTAGAATCTCTTTGAATCCTGCCAGGATATTATATTAGAAACAAAAAAAAAAGAAAGTCATCAACAGCACCCAAAACACATATTTGGTTGACCATGCCAGTGTATTATAAAAAAAAAAAATCATCAGTCCCCAAAACACATTACCCCCCATAGTTTCTGGTAAACCCTGCCAGAATAGTATATTAAAAAAGAGAAAGTCATCAATAGCCCCCAAAACACACAGACCACTAATATGAAGTGTATTATATTTAAAAAAAGTCATCAGTCTCCAAAACATATTGCTTCCATAGTATCTAGTTAACCCTGTCAGGGTAGTATATTAAAGAAAAAGAAAGTCTTCAGTCAACAGCCCCCAAAACACATACACCACCTACTACTATCTGGTTGACACTGCTAGACGTCAGGCCCAGGATGGTATAAACAAAATTTATTCAAGTAATCCTGCACCATTTAAACAGTATCTGGTCGAGCCTGCCAGAAAAAAATAGAGAAAGTATCTGGATGACCCTACCAGGAAAAAGAAAAAAAAAAAAAACTCAGCGTGCATGATTTTTCTTCCACTGCAGATTAAAAAAAATGTTCCTTGCCAAAGAATCCTTTACTTACCAGTTATCCACTAAGTAGTCTGTCAGCTTTTTGTTTTTAATTGTTTTGTACTCTTCTCGAATCTTGATATAGTCCATCCGTTTCTCTTGCTCCCTCCCTCACAAATTAACTGTTAAATTAAAGCACTGGAAGATAATGTGAGAGCAACAGGACTAATCAGCAGCCAAGTCACGTCAGATTATGTTGGATTCCAATTTACTGCCATAACTTCTGGGCATCTTCATTGATGTCTGCAGTGTTTTCGATACAGACTGTTTCTAAAATAGTCCAGCAACAAGAAAAGTTTTTTTTTTTTTTTTCTAAAGCAGAACTCAAGAACGCATGTGCACTGCTCCGAGTTCTGTGATTCATCAAATGTTACTCATTACATACTAGTTTGCAGTTCACACTGCTACTAGTGTGTAAATATATTTAAACATTTTTAAAATTCTTTTGACAACTGTGGTGGGCTACAGCCCAGCAGTCCTACACCATGAACTGATCCTGCTACCATGGACACATGGTACTCAAAATTCAGGTTATTGTCAACCTGAGTTCCCAAGTCCCTTACCACTGGGTCTACTCTTAGGGGAGTGTTATCAGTGTTGTAATTTGCAGGGGTAGTCGTGTTCATAAAAGGTATAATTATGAATTTTTTGCAGCTGAGTTTTAGGGCATGGTTCTGGCACCAGTTATTTGTCTGTCAGACCTTCCTGGATAATATCTACATCTTTTGGAGATTCATTGATTGTACCCAGCTTGGAGTCAGCAGCAAATGTGGTCATTCAAAGGCCCTCTATATTTGTCTTGACTTCAGAAAAGTACATTCCAAATAGGAGAGGTCCCAGTACTGAGCCCTGTGAGACACCACTAGTAACAAGCTTCTTGGTGGAGGTAGATTCCCTCATCCTAATTTCTTGTGCCCTATCTGTGAGCCAGTTAGCAATCCTTCAGGTGACATAGGGATTTAAACCCAATTTTTTGAGTTTGTCTACAATACCCAAGTGAGGTATTGTGCCAAATGCCTTTGCCAGGAAAAGGTAGGCAGTATGCACCATTTTTCCCTTGTCCATGGCTCTAGTGGCTTCTTAAGAAGTCCACCAAGTTTAGTTGGCATGATCTGCCCTTGAAGAAACTGAACTGTAATGGGTCCAGTGCTTGAAGATTTCCTAAGTCTTTATTAGATCCACAATAATTATTTCCATGGCATTGCATATAAGACTAGTTAAACTTATGGGTCTATTGTTCCCTGCGTCTGTTGATGGCCTACCTTTGAGTAGAGGGATGACAGTTGCAGTCCTCCATTCCCTAGGAATGAGGCCTGTCTGGAGGTTGTAGCTGAATAGAGATTCTAGTGCGCCTGACAGGCCATGTTTCAACCTATTTAGGAGGCATCCTGGGATATTATCAGGACCCACTGATACAGTGTTTTTAGCTCTGGAGAATGCATTGAGGACTTATTCTTTAGAGGTGGTTGGGGAAAAGTGGTAAAGGGCATTTTTTGGGAAACTGGGGGTGACAGGGGGGTGAAATTGGAGCTAACTTTATCGGCCAGCAAATTTGCTAAATCCCCCAGTTTGGTATAGGAAGTTCCATTTACCATTAGTTCAACATATTGTACTGAAGTGAACTGAACATTGTTGTCATTGTTGTTGTTGCTCCCTTAAAGGTTTTGTACATAACGGAAAAAATGCCTTATGATTATCCTTAGCCTGGGAGTCTATATTTGCCTTGAAGTTGGCTTTGTTAGACATGAATAGTCCCCTTATTGATTCATTATTCCTCCCTAGTTGTTTTCTCTCAGTACCTTGGTTCTTTTGTTAGGTTTCTCTAGTAAATTCCAGCTCCCTTTTGCCTGCTGTCTGTACTCTTACTTGCAGTAATCCCCACTAGAAAATCTCCTTTCTCCATTCCTGTGTTGGCTTAGGTCTTAGAATATTTTATGTTACTTTATCTATATAATTTTTTTGTATGGCTATATTTTCCTTAAGGACCTGCATCAAAATGCTACTATCTCTTTATTCAACTCTCCCACCCCTTGTTTCATCATCATCCCCTTTCAGATAAAACAAAAACTGTACAAACCCGTAGAAAACACATACAAGCAATTCCAGGAAAAAAAGACTGCTACAACTTATAATGTGTAAAGTGATTTTCATTTACTCAATAGTAAACTTCATCAGAAAAATTACACATCAATATTTATCATTTAAATACTTAAAAAGTGCCAAAAATTGATGATGTCACAAACTCCATAAATTATAATTATAAAATTCTATTAAAAATACATATTTATATAAATAACATGTATTTTAATGCACACCTATATATGTACACATGCTATTATCCCTTTATCTATATAAAATACATTATAACCTGAACAAGCGTATTTAATATAAATTATAAAATATGATTTGGATTGTTTATCATTTTGTATTAACAATTAAACATTTATAACCATTCTATCATCTATTTAGTGCCTTTAAAACCCCCCAAGGTAAGAAATGTACAGATTTCAAAAGAGACCCCTAATATTAGTATGTACAACAATGGTCAACAGGAGAGTGGACAGGATGAAATAAGGCCTAATAATGGCTTAATTTTAACACAATAGGGGAACAATTTGAATCTGGAGAGATCTGAAAGGCTCAAAAACTATTATAATCAAGGTAATAAAGGCAATAGGCAACATAATCAGGATTTTTATACACCATCCAGACGCAATCAGAAGAGAGAGGGATTTCAGTATCGGGGGAGTGGGAGAGGGAAGGGTCACAACTGAATAACAAAGTTGATGATGGTTTTGAGTATGTAGAGGAAGAGCAATATAGTAATGATGAGGCTATGAAAGCTAAGCTCACAATCATACACAGTAGTACAAAAGATTTTAAGGTGTTCAATTTTTCTAGAACTAATATTGATGAAGAAATGCTTGACGTGCTTAGTAAAGGCCTGACATTTGTTACAGTAAAATGCCCACATTTGATTGATATACTAATTGATTTAAAGTTGTTCTTAAGAAAATTAAATTTTAAAATATTATTAGGATCTAACAATGTATTAGATGAAGATTCCTTACAAGGAAGTAATACATACAACCCCCATTGCACCCCACATTATTGTTATATGAAAAGATATGTGAAACTGACATCAGGCACATTTTTAGCATAAGTGGGGCATTTAAGGACAATTTAACTAATGAAGATAGGAATCATTTGATGTTTCTAATGTAACAGTCCTTAAGAATTATGAAACCAAATAAAGGGGGGGGGATTAGTAATAATGGATGTATTTGACTATGAAAAAAGAATGGATGAAATATTATCTCAAGTTACATATCAAGAAGTTAGCAGAAATGAAGTTAATGCAGCCTACAGGAAAATATATGTTTTGCTTAATGATATGTTTTTGGAGAATAGAATAACCATGGATGAATATAATTGTCTGAATAGCATTTCCCCAGTGATTCCCACTATTTTTGGAGTGCCAAACGTACACAAGAGTGTAGAAAATCCACCTGTGTGACCCATAATAGATGGACGTAATTCCATCACCTATGCGGCAGCAAAATATCTTGAAAAAATAAAAAAGTTGGTAATGAGCTGTTCTCAGATTTGTAAGGACTCATGGCACTTTTTAAATATTATGAATGACAAGGAGTATTTAAATGGCAGTTTATTTCTCACAGTTGATATAAAGGATCTTTTTACTTGTATACCTCATGAGGAAGGATTGGAAGCTGTTAGTGTATTTTTACAAAAAAACAAGGGGTTATACAAACTAAGATCAACTTGTATGTTGATTTGTTTGAAATTATACTAAAAAACAACTTCATTCAGTTTAAGAAAAAATACTTCTTGCAGCAGGTTGGAGTGGCCATGGGGTCGCCATGTGGCACGATTTATGCTAACACCGTAATGGCAGTCTGGGAAGAACAGTATATTTTTAACAGCCCATATGCACAAAACATCCAGGTCTATTTAAGATTTTTGGATAATATTTTTATTTTGTGGCAAGGTGATCAAGGGGTGTTAAGTAATTTTATTGAGTTCATTAATAATACAACTACATATTTGCAGTTCACACATGAAGTAGGAAGAACTAGTATTAACTATTTGGATGCTAATCTAACTAAAGATACAGTAAATATAAGACATATAGCAAAAATCTATAGAAAACCTACTTATTGGAATTCATTTTTACATTTCACCAGTGCCCATACAATTGGGAATAAAAAAGCGGTGGTTAAAGGACAATTTGTAAGGGCAGCAAAAATGGTGACCTTAGATCAGGATTTTGAAACAGAATGTGACAATCTAATAGGAATGTTTTCAAAAAGAGGGTATTCTACGAATATGTTATGTGAACTGTATAAAGAAGTTAAAAATAAAAAGAATAATGGATACTTTTCACCTATATTGGGAAACAAAGGGGAACAACTTTCTAATAAAGAAAAAGAAAAAGCATTAGATACCATGGTTTTGTTCATAACACCATATAATGTACATTTTCAAGAAATCAGAATGATCATGTCCAAAAACTGGATGATTATACAGGAATATTTACAGATTAGAGGCAAACTGGAACAAGGTTTTAAAATGATAGCCAAGAAAGGAACAACTTTAAAAGCACTATTAGAAAGAAATAAGTCAGGTAATATAGTTAGAACGGGTCTGTATCAGAACACCGAAAGTTCACAATTTAGAATGTTCTTATATCGACCCCTAATCAGCGAACGCTGACAACATCGAACATTCAAAACAGTGAATTTTTTCCTAGGGAAAAAATTTGCAGTTCCAAAACACCTACACACAACACGAGCACACCAAACAAACAGCAATCCACACATACACCAAAATTCTTACAGCTAACCCTACACTAAACTGTACAAACACCACTATCGACTTACCTTAACCCAAACCCTAACCCTAAGGTCCGTCACTATCGCACACTCACCTCACCCGCGCCCTAACCCTAACTCACCTAACCCACCCTAACCCTCAGGTCCACACAATCACACACATACCTCCCTCGCCCCCTAACCCTAACTCACCTAACCCACGCCCAATCGCACACTTACCTGAACCCTACCCGTAACTTTCCAACACAGTGCTGAAAATAGCGAAATGACAGAAACCCTAGGAAAAAATGTGGTTATCTGTCATTTCGTTGTTTTCAGCGTTTGCTGAATAGGGGTCGATGTAAGAACATTCAAAAGTATGAACTTTCGGTGTTCTGATATAGACCCAGTTAGAACACAACAGGGGAATGTGAGAAAATGTGGGAGATGCAATTATTGCAGGTACATTCAGGAAGGACATTCTGTTATAATAAAAGGAAGAACCTACAATATAAAAGGGAGACATAATTGTAACTCAAAAGGACTGATATATATATAGCTCTATGCCAACAGTGTCAGACTTATTATGTAGGGCGAACAACTCGTATGTTAAAGGAAAGAATATACGAGCATACATATGCAATAAGAAAGGAAAACACTAACAATGCACTAGCTAGGCATGTACAGGAATATATAGGACATGAATTTAAATTTTCAGTATTGCAACAAGTTAAAATGCCTGAAAGAGGTGGTCCTTGGGAGCTCCTGCTAGACAAGGCAGAACTAAGTTGGCAATTAAATTTGTTCTCTTATGCATGGCTAGGACTGAATGATATATGTAATATAAGCACTATATTAAAATTAAAGGCGCTAAATAGATGATAGAATGGTTATAAATGTTTAATTGTTAATACAAAATGGTAAACAATCCAAATCATATTTTATAATTTATATTAAATAAGCTTGTTCAGCTTATAATGTATTTTATATAGATAAAGGGGTAATAGTATGTGTACATATATAGGTGTGTATTAAAATATGTTATTTATATAAATACGTATTTTTAACAGAATTTTATAAGTATAATTTATGGATTTTGTGACATCATCAATTTTTGGCACTTTTTTAGTATTTAAATGATGAATATTGATGTGTAATTTGTCTGATGAAGTTTACTATTGAGTAAATGAAAAGCGCTTTACACATTATAAGTTATAGCAGTTTTTTTTCCTGGAATTGCTTTTGTGTATCATCCCCTTTCACCTTGATTCATAACCTTCTGCTTGTGTTATGTATATGAGCCTTAACTACTTAACTCTTAAGTTAATTTAGGCAACTGACACAAGGGGTTAAGAGCACGATATGTCATTCTTGTGGTACAGGATTTAATTTCCTCAGTCTTCATTTTCCTACAGTATGACCTTGGGCAAGTCACTTAACTAGACATTCCTCTCAGATTGCCCTTGAAAAAGGTCATTGTGTGCAGTATGCCTTCCTGGTTAACAAAAATATATTACTGAATGGTGTTGGGTGTTGGTTAAGGTGTTTACCTCACAATCATAAAAAAAGGCAAATTGGCACCCAGCAAACACCAGGAAACAGATCCAAGGTACCAAGGAGTCAAAACCAGCCAGGAGAGTCCATAAAACGATTTTAATAAAGAAAAGAACACATGAATGCAGCCACATAAAAAATAACATTTTCGTTTTAAAACTTCATCAGATGTGGATCTAACAATCAAACTCAGAGTTATATAGCATCCCACTGTACAAACTGACTAATACAATAAGACAAGTTGTTAAGATATCATTATCATAAAACTCATAAATATTCATCACAAACCATGATAAAAGGACTGAAAGGCTTCTTAAAATCAGCTTAAAAAGGTTCTAAAATGCATTTAAAATATATATTTCATCAATATTATAAATAATGTAAAAAATAGTCACTTCTTAAAAATGGTTGAGTAAATACTTGAACAGTTTTACACTAAAAACTTGACTAAACAAATATGTATATAAAATACAATCGTTTTGTGGACTCTCCTGGCTGGTTTTGACTCCTTGGTACCTTGGATTTGTTTCCTGGTGATTACCCCACAGACATAAGGAACAGTATTTGATTCTAATCTTTGAGGGAGACTGGCTAAGCTCAGAAGTGGACCACAAGAGCCTCTAGCCTAGTACTTACCTATGAACCTGTAAAGTATACTTTCAAATCAGTAGTCCTAACCACATAGTTCAATTGGGGAACTCAGTTTATTCCACTTAACTCATGCCTTCTTCTTCACCCAAATAAATTATTTCAACTCTATTAATTACAACTCACAACTTCTCTTTTAGTTGATAAAAATATGCCTGGCCTATAAATTAAATTAAGGGGACTACAAACCTTCTATTTACTATCCATGTCCACATCAAAAGCTTCCAGTGTCTCAGTTTTTGTATTATCTTTAGTTTAATTCTCTTCCCATATATCTTTAGCTGCCAAAACAGAATCTGTTTTAACCCATACAATTAAATACTTTATCATGTGCCCATAAACATGGGTATTGCTAAACAAATTTATGTGTGGAAATAATTTTTAGTTTGTTTTATCTACATAAATTTTATATCCAAAAACGACATAAAATGGTCTCAATACACTCCTCAACACCACAATGCTCTTTTCTGGATTTATCGAATGCAAAATAATATCATCTGCAAATAAGATTAACTTTTCTTGAGTACTATATCCATTAAATCATTGAATTTGTAAGTTCCTTATTTTCTATGCCAGTAGCTCTAAATATAAAGCAAATAACAAAGGGAAAAGATGACACCCTTGCCTGGTTTCTCTGTTCAGTTTGTCAGAGAGGAACCCTTCCACTTTAATTCTTGGCTCTGGTCCTTCGTTTAACCTACTAGTCAACACTGATATTCTGTGAGGGAATGCAAATTATTCTATTATCCTAGTCATAAAATCCCAAATGATTCTATGAGCGCTTACTCTACATCAAGACCTACCAATAATAGTGGTGTCTTCTTACATTCTGCTTTCCTCAGGATCATACTTGTCCTATTAATGTCAAATATTTGCCTCCCCTCAACAAAACCACATCAGTCCATATCTTTCAGTTTTGGCAACACTTTTGCCATTCACATAACCAGTATAAACGGTTCCCTATCAGAAGCCTGAAACACTATAAGCTTGAAAATCAAAATCCTGAAACCAAAAGCCTGAAAACTCAAAATCCTGAAAACTCAAAATCCTGAAAACCCAAAATCCTGAAACTCAAAATCCTGAAAACACAAATAATGCTAATATGCCAATACAAAGACACTAATATCTACCAACTGACTTTGACCCTAACCCTAACCCTAAGGTCCGTCACTATCGCACACTCACCTGACCCGCGCCCTAACCCTAACTCACTTAAACCGCCCCTAACCCTATTTTCTGTCACTATTGCATACATGCCTAACCTGCACCCTAACCCTAACTCACTTAAACCACTCCTAACCCTAACATAAAACCAACCGCACACTTACCTGAACCCAACGCATGACCTAACACCACAGGGCTAACAATAGCAAAGCCACAATGATGTCAGTATGTCTATTTTGTGTTTTCAGGATTTTGAGTTTCAGGATTTTGGGTTTTCAGGATTTTGAGTTTTCAGGATTTTGAGTTTTCAGGATTTTGGTTTCAGGATTTTCAAGCTTATAGTGTTTCAGGCTTCTGATAGGGAACCGTATAAACATAAACACTTTATGATCATAGTTTTAGATTGAAAGTGGTCTATATTAAGGAGGTCTGATGGGTCTTTCCCTCTTTATATAACATAGCCACCCCAGCTTTCTTCCAGGATGCTGGTTCTTCTTCACTTTTTAAAACACTGTTTAAAAAAATCTTCTAGATCAACCCTTCTTTCTCCCAAACTTCCAAATGTCCACAGTATTGCTGTCTGTTCCATGAGTCTTCCCTGTTGTTTGATTATTTCTGACCATTTTAATTCAGCTTTTCCTATCTTAGCTATTAATTATTGCACCTCATCGCCCTCTGACTTTTGCATAATTATCTTCCATGAACATTTCAATTTGCACCTTCTTTTGATTTCTACATTCCTCTGATTTATACAAATTTTTCATTAAATTTATGAAATATCTCTAATAAGTCTGTAAGATTCCTGATTATTTTTCTTGCTGAGGGCTCACTATGTTTGGTTGCAACTGTTTCTGCTTTCTGTTGCCTAATTCATTTTGCTAAAATGTTTTTGTGCTCTGGAGTTCTTATCAAAAATAGTTGCTTAACAGCAACCTTTCTAAACATGCATATTATCAAAATACTCTCTTATTTTCTAGTTAGCACTATGAAGTTGCTCCTCTTCCTGTTTTGTGTTCCTTTTCTTCTGCAGTACCTTAACTTTTGTCAACCCCACTAAATAATCCCCGTTTCTTCTTCTGTCTCATATCTCTTTCTCTTTTATTTCTACCCTACTTCTAAAACTCCATTAAATCTTATCCCACTCACAGTTATCCATTCTCAACAAATTTCTGTCTTCTCTAGTAACATTAAATTATTTCCACTTCCAGTTTCTAAATTCCTCTCTTTTTAAAAGGCAAGCAGGAAACCCTTAGTGTCTCAGTTTTCCTTTATTACTTTGCATGTTTACCTTTAGATTTTAATGGTGCATGATCTGAAATAGTTATCGGATGCATGCCAGAACTTTCAAATAACTACACATGCTCTTTTGAAATATAACTTCTATCTAACCTAGACCAGCTGTTTTACCTTGGAGAATAAGATTTAAAAGTTTCTGTTACTAAATTCACATCTCCCATGCCAAATCTTCTCATATATTTCTTCAGAAATCTAACCTCTCTTGTTATATTATTTCTTCTAGATCCTGCTGATACAGCCTCACTATTGCAAACCAAGCTCCACTCCCTGCCCATAAACATATTCCATGCTGAAAGCTGATTATTTATCCCCAAATTCTCTTAAGTTCCATATAAAAAAAGTTTTAGGTAGAATACAAACATGTGCCAGTCTAATCCTCCTCCACTGCCAGTAAGCACTTTCTACAAAAATGTGCCATTATTGCCTTTTTTCTCTTCTGTCATCATTAAAGCACATCTAGAAATCAATTTTATTGCTCCCCTTTTCCATTGTCACAGATATTTTCCTTTGTCTCAGATATTCTGCTGATGGGGTTCCAAGATGGTGGTGTTCCAGTGAGCACCTTAACAATGTGGCTCCGCAAAAACAACGAATAAAACCTCCAAAAGCCATGAAAAATAAGATTTGAAAACATTCTGTTTGGTAAATAACACATCCACAACCAAAACAATGCCTCCAAAGAAGAGTTAAATCAAATATCCTGAGAAGTATTAAATAAACTTTCTTCTAAGTAAACCGTGCCAGTATAAATACACGATAATGGCCAGATACAGTCAAACAGAAGGAAAGGGAAAAAGAAAGTGAGGCTGAGCTGACCAAAATGATGAGCAAAACTGAAATAATGGAAGCACAAATGGTTAAAACGACATAGTCGCAAGTGGTTATGCCTGAAACGAAATATAATTAAAAGGTAAGAACCATAAAACAACAGGAGAACCTGAAACTCTCTACAAAATCTAAAGTGGAGCAAACACCCAACCTAAATGACCTAAAATCTGCATTACTACCTCTTCAAATAGCCATTCGATCCAGGTACAGATTCTTAGTTTTAGCACTTGAATTTGCTTATTCGTGCTCAGCACTTGCTCAGAACTTGTTGGCACTAAATAAGCTACAAATTACTAAAGCACTCAACCTTCCTCTTTACCTAGAGGAAAACAGTTTTTGTACTTACTTTCCTCACTTGCATAGAGAAAAAAGTTGTTATACGCACTTTCTTCACTTGTCTAGAGGAAAGTAGTTTTTTATTCGGGCATGTCCAAGGGTCAGCTCCCAGTGTTCTCTCATGTCTATCTGATGAATCTGTGCATCTTGGGGCAATGTAGCAATTGCCTCATGTACACAGACAACCCTCTCCTCCTACCACCCAGTACTACAACCTGTGAGAGATGCACTTATCTAGCTAAACTGGAGGTAAAGCTCTTTCCAACCAAGACTGAACTTGACAGTTTTTTTTTTTCAAAAAACTTTTTATTGAATTTTTAACAATACAGAAATATAACAGCAACAGCAATATTAGAATACATATTAAAAATGAAACATTAGGAGATATTTATGATGACACAATTTTGTAAGATGAATGTTTTGTCTCAATGCAGTTTGAGAATATACACTTAACTATCTACATCATATACAAATGTTAACCAAAGAATATATCAAAATAAGTATTGATCTAAGACAAAAATAAGTATAAGGATATAAGTGAGACTGAGGTCTACAAATCCCATAAGGAGGGTGGCCATCTATACACTATTAATAATATGTAACACCTTTTCTATAGCTTTGTTAATATGTGTCGACTTCTTGGGACTTTTCACTATCATTTTCTGCGCACTGATGTATGTATGGGCTAGAATTTTAAAATTATTCCAATTCAGTTTAGTACGATCTAGCCAATTTTGGGTGATATATAATTTTATAAGTGAACATATGTATATTAGCACTTCCATGTCCAATTTAGAGATAAATATTTGGTAAGTGTAGTATTGCAGTCTCCCAAGATAAGGTGGATTTATGATAACCCATTTTCTGTAAACGGACTTTTAGGGAGGTCCAAAGTTTGTGTGAATGATGACAAGACCAAAAAATGTGTAAAAGATCTGCATTAGGATGTGAACAACAAGAACATGAGGGCGATTTATTTGCATCAAATTTGTTAAGTTTAGAAGGAGTGAAATATGCATTATTGTTAATCATTAGTTGAGTGTAAAAGAGTTTTTTGAAGGGCGAGTATTCTAATGTATTTTTGATAGCTGAGAGTTTCTGATTTATAGATATGTGAGAGTTGTGTTTATCCCAATAAGTAGAGAAGAGACACTCTTCACTATGAATTATTTGATTTATGAGATTATAAGATTTAGATAACATTTTCTCTGGGAGTATGAGGACTCTTAAAAACACTTTATAGTTGTTAATATCGGTGCTATCTACATTGATGTGTAAAAATTTAGCATTAATTACATCTCTCAATTGACGTAAGATGGCTAGATATTTAATATTTACCTTGAGAATTTTGCGTATATTAGAGATAGTTTCATTCTTGTATTGCATCAGATCCCAAACTGTAAGATCTTTAATCAAGGGAAAATCTGAAAGATTAAAAGACATATTGTCTAAGTTGATATTAGGATTTAAGTGAAGAGGTTGCATTAATTGAAATATATTTTCTAGATTTACAAGTTTTACCAATTCTTGAAAAGCAATAATTTTTTGTTTTAAAGAGTTAGGAATTTTAAATTTATTCATTACTTCCAATGAAAGGAAAGGAAGAGCTAATGGATTAATGTTTTTAGTTACAATATGTTGAAACCATAATTCTGTCCAAATAGAATTTTGATTAAACTTCGCAGTCTTTATATTTAAAATAGATAATAATTTATTTGCCGAGATAATCAAATAGTAAAGGTGAAAATTGGGAAGACCAAGACCACCCCTATTTTTAGGTAAGATTAGCTTAATGTAAGAAATTCTTACTGTTTTAGGAAACCACAAGAAATTAGCCAAAATTTTATTGATTTTTGAGAAAAAAGATTTTGGAATCATCTGATCCACCGCATTGAATTGAAATAACAATCTGGGAAGAATATTCATTTTTATTATAGCTGCTTTTGATAAAAGTGATAAATTTAGTAATTTCCATCTATTCAAGTCAAGTATAATCAATGACCATATTTTAGCCAAATTATTTTGAAATGTGGAGAGACCATTATGATTTATATGAATCCCTAAATATTTAAAATTCTGAACTATCCGAAAAGTGGAATCAGGAAACATGTATGACTTGTGAGCAAGTGGATTTATGGGAAGAATATGTGTTTTTTGAATATTAATCTGATAACCAGAGACCTCTGAGAATTTTTCAATGGAACCAATTAGTTTGGGAAGATCTGAGCAGGGTGTTTGAAAATATAATATAAGATCGTCTGCAAAAGCGGACAAACAGACTTTAGTGTTAAGGATTCTAGGAATATTATGATATGTATTTTGCTTTATGTATAATAATAGGGGTTCTATATATAAATTAAATAAGAAAGGAGATAATGGGCATCCTTGCTTTGTGCCATTAAAGATCTTTATATTTTTGGATATTTTCCTGTTAATATAAAGAAAAGTATAAGAGTTTTTATATAGCATTCTAATAGAGTCTATGTAAGTAGATGGTATATTGAAACAAAACATAATATGAAACAAGAAGTCCCAGTTAACCCTATCAAAAGCCTTAGCGGCATCAAGAATTAATGCATACATAGGGTTTGAGTCATTTTTGGTAAAGTGAATAAGAGCATCAATTGTCAAGGTATTGTCCCACGAATGTCTATGTGACATAAAGCCCGCTTGTTCCAGAGAAATTAAAGATGGTAAAACATTTGTAAGTCTAAAAGCAAGTATTGAAGCTAAGATTTTGATATCAGTGTTAATCAGGGAAATAGGTCTATAATTATTAGGATCAGTTTTTTCTTTGTCTCTTTTCAAAATTAATATGGTTTTTGAGGTATTCCAATACAGATCAGATATACCATGAATCATTATGTGGTTAAAAATTACTAAGAGAAGGGGTGAAATCTCTGATGAAAAAGTTTTAAAAAATTCTGGTGTGAAGCCATCTGGTCCCGGTGATTTACTAGTCTTGAGTCTACTAATGGCTTCCGATATTTCTCTAATAGTCAATGGGGCAGAAAGTGTGTTTTTGTGATTCATTTAAACTAGGAAATTTAATAGAAGACGCGAAATTCACTATGTGTTGTTTACTCCTAAGATTATTGTCTTTTGAGTAAATCTCTGAGAACAATGATGTAAAAAGCTGCAAAATTTCCTGGTCAGTACTGTATTTCTTGTTATTATATTTTAATGCCGAAATTCTAGGAAGAGATTGATTACCTTTTATTATTCTGGCTAACACTTTAGAAGGAACCTGTGCCCATTCAGAGTATGTAGCTAATAACCTTTGCTCTGAAATGGTAAGGTTATGTTGATGCAGAAGCAATAATTCTTTTTGGGAACTCAACAATATTTCATATGTTGAGGGATCGGGACTTATTTTGTACTGATTTTCCAAATTTTGAATTTTTGATTTTAATTGTACTTCTTTATTTCTATATTGTTTTTTAAAATATGATGCTTTGTTGATTAATATGCCCCTAAGAGTTGCCTTACATGCGGCCCATTGTATATCTAAAGGGATATCTGATGTGTCTAAATTAAGATGTGTTTCTTTTATTGTTTCAATTATTGATTTATGTATATTTTCATTTGAAAGCAAATTATTATTCAATGTCCAGCTATTATATGAGCATAATTTTGGTGAATGTGAGGCCAAACTTATTCCAAGAGATATTCTAGAGTGGTCAGAAAAAAATCTAGGTTCAAGAGAGTAATTTAACTTCCTATGAGTAAAATCATTTGAAATAAGGAAAAAATCTAATCTTGACCAAGATTTATAACATTTTGAATAATATGTGAAAAAGTCTTTTTTATCATTCTGTGTTATAAGAGAAATAGGATCTATAAGGTTTAAATCTATTATAATTTCTTCCAAGGCAATGGATGCTTGAAAATTGTATGAGGAAGAACTACTAGTACGATCAGTGTCAGGATTAATAATAGCATTCCAGTCCCCTCCCAGAACTAAATAATAATCTTTGAAGGAGGATAAAATATTATATATTTGTATAAAAAAGATATGTTGTTGTTCACAAGGGCCGTAAAGATTAAAAAATATGACTGGCTTGTCAATGTTATGAAAACTGGAAATAATGTAGCACCATCTTCCATTCGCATCATATTTCATCTCTGAAATAGTTCCCTGAAATGTGTTTTTAACTATAATGGCGACCCCGCTTGATTTTGTACTATTACCAGCTGCTACTATCGTTTTAATCCATTTCTTATTTTTATCTTTATCAAAGTCTTCTTTAGTCAAGTGAGTCTCTTGTATAAAGCAAATATTAGCCTTTGATTTAAATAATAAATGGAATAATAGAGATCTTTTGTTCTTATTTTGTAATCCTCTCACATTCCATGAGTCAATGTTTATTGTCATAGTATTAACTAAAAATATATATATAACATATAGCTAAGATTTGACAAAAATGAAATGTTAACTATAGACCTCAGTATCCCATACCTGTCATACTGATTCATAATGTCTTCCTAAAAAGTTTGTTATAAGGATTCGGAAAAATTTCTTCCCTAGTGCCCCAGTGCCTAGCCACCTAACCCCTACTAGAGAAGAAAAATAAAGATGAATTATATAAGTGAATTTGGTTAACATTTTCAATGTCAATTGCAATGTATCAACATAGTAAACTTTGCATATTTGCTTAACTAAACAAAAAAACCATATTACACTATCAAACATATTTACATATATAACTGAAATCAAGATGTCCAACATGCACAATCCCTACTCTCTTATTCATTGTATAAGCTCCATTTTTGAATAGAAAATATTACTTGTTATAGACATTCCTCAATTTTGTATTCCAGATATTGATGAATCAAATTTATGTAAATGTTTCCATGTACAAAAAAAGAAACATATGAAAAATAGGTTTGATGTTATCCCATATACATAATAGTTGCTATACAAACTAATATTGATTATATCAGAGATAAATTGCAGTTTTAACTAAGCTTAGTATAGACATATATGTGTCATAGACAAACTGCATTAAAATCAGAAAAATAATTAAACAGTAAAAACTTTGTGTTTTGTTCTGATAATATTTGTGAATGGTCGCATCAATATTAACTAACTCAAAATGTAAGCAAATGAATCATATTTCTAAAAAACATTTATGGCTATACCCCCTAAAGCTACTTACAATCTGCAACCCTGTAACAAAAAAAAATGCTTTATTATTTAGTTATATAGATGTGAGACATTTCTTGAATTAAATAAAACATTAAACTATTAATAGATGCACTCTGCCTATCTTTTATATGTGTGTTTAAGACATTTTATATAGAACAGTAACCCTTTAACATGCACATATTTTTATTTGTGACTGCTCTTTTCTTTTTCCCCCTTTTCCCCCTCTTTTGAGCTGTATGTCTTCTTTTAGACCTACCATTCCATGAGTAAAATTCACTTATTGCACTATGTATTTTGTATAATATTCTTAAATATATTATAAATGATAGCTATACATGAAGCCTTTCACCCATTGCCACCGCTAAAGATGGGATCCACTTCAAACATCTTTCCTGATTAATAAATGTAAAAATAGGTGAAAATATGTGCGTTTGAGTACTGTTTATGATATTCTGGATTGATCTAACAAGCATAAACACTCTAAGACTTTCCATGCATCCGAGTTTGCTGTCTGATCAAATCCCACCCCTGTAACCCCTCCAAAAGACCCCCACATGACATATTGTACCTCAATTCAAAGGTGGTATTACACCTGTCTATATTAACAGGGGTATTCAAGCTACAATACATATAATAGTTGAAACTTCGGTAACGTCGTGCATCTCCAGATAGAACTTCTGCACATACCAACAGTATCCCATAGAAGAACTCTGCACACTCTGCAGTAAATTATAAAAACAGCACTCCCCCTCAACGCTCTCTAACACGCCTAAACAAGCCATCACACAGCAATCAACCATGACGTATTATATACTCCTAAGTTATCAAATTAACCCAATTTCAGTGAGTAAATGCTTCCTGTATATTTTCTAACAATGACGTCCCCTCAATGCCTTGAAGATCTACATAGGTCAAGCGCTTAGATTGAGATGCAACAAACCTTCTGATATTTTGCTGGCGCTGCTCCCATCCAACGCGCCAGAAAACACCAAAGCCACCAGACCAACCCAGCGTCAGTGGTCCACCGACACCGCAAAAAAAAGAAAAAAAAGAAAAAACACACACAGCACTCCTGTAGCCCTACACATCAGCACGGCGTCACTGCCAAACCAAAGCACAAACTGCGGAGCACATCGCAACAAAGCCGCCCAACCAACGTCGAAAACCGAAGATCCCCTAGCCAAGGGAACCAACACCACACTCCATCCAATCCGAACAAACCAACCAAGACACCAAAAACACAAAAAGTCATGTATTCAACAGAAACTCTAAAGCACAAACCCACAAGAACAGAACCAAGCCAACAACACAAGCCAAAGTGACCCGTCACAGACACCAATCTCCGCGATGTTCTCCACAACAACACACAGCAACCAAAGATCCTCCCAGCAAGGTGCAGACCTCAAGAGAAAAAAAAAGAAGAGAGAGAAGAAGTAAGAACAAAAAATAATAATAAAAAAAAGATGTACCTGTCCTTCAACCCCCACTCCGAAGAAAGCACCCATCCAGCCACAAGCATGATGCTCCTCGCCGCTCCGTCCCCCATCACGAAATATGATTATATCCTCTCTCATACTGCTGTCAGCTAGAGTTTTTTAAATATACATTCAGTAGATAAGGCACCTTGCTTCGATCTTGTTCTTCAGCCCACATTGGCTAAGAAGGAGACTAATATTTTAATTAGCAAACAAACAGAATACATTACGAGCATGAAGCTGATAAATATTAAACACTATAATTCTGTTGAATATACGTTCATATGCGCTCTCCTTACGTTATCCAACGATGTCATCACACTGATGTCTCGAAGATCCACGGAGGTTGAGCGCGTATATCTAAAATGTAGTTTAGATGGAAATTAACACTTTAACAGTACAATAACTTCTCAAGTCACCCAAATTTCCCTCTACAGTGATGACGTCACCGCCTAGCTCCGTATCTACATAATGATACGTGCCATAGTAGTAACATCTGCTGATGTGATAGATAAAAGATTTTCTCTCGGAGCAGTCTCGAGAGTCTGTGTATCTCCCTCCAAAATATTTCTGACTAAACCAAGGCATTTTAGTTGCCTAAATTAATAATAAAAAAAAAAAACGCTTGTACGCTATTTGGATAGACATAAACAGAAAATATCTGGAGTGCTAAATCTACTTTAAATACCAGCACCTTAGTTGTGAGATAAAACATGAAAGCACATAACAAATTTGCGTTTTTCCATTGCTTCAAAAATAGAAAAAAAACATATTTATGTTTATATATATATGCACTGTACATACTCTTAACAGAGGCAATTTATGAAGGATTTATACCTCGTATTTTCTGTAATATTCTAATCCTTATGAGAAAAATATCGTAGTAACACTTGACATGTTCTTATTGAACTATGCATAAACACTAAATCTCACAAAGTGAGGGGACCGCAAGATTTATTTAAGGGCTGAAAGCTATGTTAATATTTCTGATTTCACCACAAAGAAAGCTAAAACACTTCCTGTTTTCTGAAGAGAAAAGAGGAATGAATAAACACATTTGTGTATACATATATACACCTTTTGTTTACCCTTGACAAGAATATATTTCACAATAGATTAAACTAATTAACTGTATGTAAATAACCTGTATAAGAAGGAAATATATATATATATTTTCAACACTTTTGTGTCCAGACAGTTATGTACATTGTTAGGAAATTGAGTCCGGAAGCTTTTTGAATGCTTTGAAAAAAACATCTTTTGCTCCCTTAGAATCAGAACAAGTAAACTTTTTTTCATTAAATGTGAATGACAAAGTATTTGGATAAGACATGCGAAATCTTATCCCTCTTTTAATTAATTCTGTACAATAGGGAGAAAGCTTTTGTCTGTTTAGTTTTATTTGAGGAGGAAAATCCTGTGAGAATGATAATTTATGCGATTTCCATACAAACTGTTTCTTACTTTTAGCTGCTTGCAATATTTGAAAAGCATCTTGAAAATTTAGCAATTTTGTATATATAATCCTTGGTGAGGAAGCATCTTGACTAGCACGTAGGGCTCTGTGTGCTCTCTCAACAGTTATGTTTTTTGAAGATGCTTCACAGTTTAGTAATGCCTCAAATATACTCTTGGACACAGACAACAAATTATTCTTATCAAAAGATTCTGGTAAACCCCGAATGATAATGTTGTTCCTGCGACTTCTGGCTTCCAAGTCTATCAATTTAGATTGTATTTCAGAAATAGTTTTATCTTTAGACTTTAAATCATTTTCCAATGACTCAATTTTTATTTCCAAAGCTGAGTTATTGTTTTCAATAGTACTCATTCTGTCATTTATTTGTTTTAATGTATCACCAAAGTCAGTAAATTTTTCTGTAAAGTTCTGAATGGCACTTTGTATAGGCTTTAATGCTAGCTTTAACTCGTCTAAATAAAAGTTTGAGTCATTTAATTCTTTGCTACTTACTTTGGCTGGTTCAGAAGAATTTTTGGATGTTCTCAGTCTTTTAGAAGTGTTATCTTTTTCTGGTGAATGAACTGATGAGAATTTGGCCTTCGTGGCCTGTGTATCCATAGACTCCGATTTAGTAGCCATGCCCAGAGATTAGATGTTGTTACCAGGGTGACAAGTTCCAGGAAAAATCTGAAGCAGCAGGTGCCCAAGTCAGATAACTCCACAATTTGTTCTGAGGTAAAATGTGACCCAAAATAAAAATTCCAAAGACAAAAATATTCCAACTAAATGTAAAAAGCTTAGTATAATCCTTTTATGAAAAAAACTGAGGAAAAATATTAGTCTCAAGTTGTAAAAAAATAAAGATGATACTGGTCTGTGAGGAGCTCTAAGAATAGGGACTAGTCTAGTCGGCAGCCATCTTGGAATCAGAACTTGACAGTTAAGAGGATAAGGTAAACACTTGCACCACACCACACTCATCACATAGTCCCACTAAACCTACACCACCAAAATCCACAAATAGAAACACAAAAACATTCACGGAGGCTCTCAATAATAATCTGCTCAAGCAACAGAGACCTCCAAAGCAGAAATGCAAGCAACCTCCATCCCCCAACACAACCCAAATGACACATAGCCCGCAGACTCAGTGTGCCACTCAACCACAGCCCATAAGGCAAAACAATGTACCCAACACACTAGTCATAGGTGACTCTATAGTCAGGCACACTGATGTCCCACTCACCAGGCTAAACAAGGAGAAGGTTACTGTCAGCTGCCTGTCAGGTGCCAGGATCTGCCACATAACCCACGCACTCAGGTCACTCCACAACAAGTACAAATATGACTCTGTCATTGTCCATGTTGGTGTGAATGACTTGTGACCCTGGACTACATGAAAAGAGACATGAAAGAGCTCTCTGATCTTGTAGCCCAGGTAGGTATGACCCTAGCTCTGAGTAGCATCCTGCTATTACTCAGAATGATACCGCAGTACAAGGACAAAATGATTGACTTCAACAATTGGCTAAGCTTCTGGTGTCATTCTAAGGGGATCCAGTATCTGTCTGCCTGGGACAACATGGTTGACAGACCATGATGCTTTGCCAGAGCACCTGTTACCCCTGGGATTCTGGATACTGGCTAAGGCTCTTGCTGCCCCTATAGTGCCTTTTTAGACAAGGTTCAAATGACAAATTCACCACCATAACAGGAACAGGCAAGCAAAAAATGAGGGTAATGCTATTCAATACTAGAAGTCTAAATCTCAAAATGCACTCCCTCGAGGCCCTTCTTAAAATGGAGAACATTGATATCTGTGTAGTGACTTAGACCTGGTTCAAGGCTCCAGAGAACACCCCTGCATTACCAGGCTATAACTCATACCATACTTTTCGGCCAACTAACCTGGTCCGGAACACCAAAGGCAGAGGTGTGTCCATATTCATTAAGGATATCCACACCTCCAAGCTAGTTGCTCAGTATAATGCATCCAAGGTTATCCAAGTGCAACTAACCCTGGGAAAAACTGCAATCCAAATTGTAGCTTGCTACAGATCCCCCACCATGCCTCAGGGTTCCCACTCCTCTTTTCTTGATGTACTGGAAAATATTAGGGTTCAACCAAACACCCTAATAATGGGCAATTTCAACTACCCACCATTAACTGGGAAAACTACTCATGTACCAACTCCTTCACTCAACACTTTCTGGAATTCATAAATTCCAATGCCCAGGATCACCTTATCCACACCCCCACCAGGGGCAACAATATCCTAGACTTAGTCATTACCAACATGAGTGACCGGTGTTCCACACCTGAAGTCAACTCCTCGTTGGACAGATCCGACCATAAGCTAATCACCCTAGATATCCACATTCCAGCCCTCACCCTCCCATTCAGGAAATCACGGTAAATAATTTCTCCAAAGCCAACTTCATGCTTCTTAAGACAGAAGTGGCAAACTTCATGACACCCATGCAGATGAAAAATACAGTTATGACTGCTAAATCCTACACAGATGCACTCTATAAGTACTTACATGAGTGCATGGATTGTGCTATCCCAAACAGAACCAAGACACTATCCTCCAAAAAAGGAAGCCAATCTGGTGGTCCCCTGCCATAAACAAACTCTACAACAGAAGGAAGAAACTGTTGCAAAAGAGAGTAAAATCCCATGAGTGGAGGAGTTCCCTGGTCAGTCTAAGTAAGAAGCTGAGATCCCTTATAAGATCCTCCAAAGCTAGCTACAAAAACAAAATCGCCACTGATTCTAGGGACAACCACAAAGCATTCTATAGCTATATCAAAAATCTCAATGGCAACACCCAGATCTGCACTGAGTTACAACACAATGGCATGAACATTACAGAACCAACTGATATTGCCAACTTCCTGGCAGATAGGTTCAGTCCTAACTTTACCCCCCCCACCCCCTAAAGGGGCCCATATCTATACAGGAAGAATGCAGAGTCCCTGTAATCACAACTACGCAGGAAAAAGCTGCACTCTCTAAAGCCAAAAACACAGCATCCATGGGACCAGACAATATCCCAGGCTGCGTTTTACACAAACTTCAGAACGAACTGGCTCCCCACCTAAGCACCATGTTCAGTCATAGTCTCACATCAGGCTTTGTGCCCACTGAATGGCGCAAAACAACAGTTATCCCACTCCACAAAGGGGGAGCCACCACTGATCCAGGGAACTATCGCTCTATTAGCCTGATGAGCCTGGTCTGTAAGGCCATGGAACGTATCATCATGGAACTCATAAACAAAGACATTGGTAACCTCCAAACTCTGGACCCCACCCAGTTCAGGTTTGTGAAAGGCAGATCATGCCTCCTGAACCTGATCGACTTCTTTGAGGCAGTCACCAAAACTGCAGATGAGGGTAAGGTGGTTCACACGGCCTATCTTGACCTCGCCAAGACTTTTGACACCATCCTCCAATTCTGGAATTATAGCTAAACTCATTAAACTAGGTATAAATCCCTATGTCATAAGATGGGTTGCCAATTGGTTCACTAACAGAACCCACACTGTAAAAGTTCCAGACTCCAAATCTGACTTCAAACCAGTGACAAGTGGAGTACCACAGGGTTCAGTCCTGGGACCTCTCCTGTTTGGTATCTACTTCTCTGAAGTACAGGCTAACACAGAAGGCCTTTGGCTAATGAAGTTTGCAGATGACTGCAAACTAGGAGCCATAGTTGAGTCCCCAAATGATGTGGACATCCTACAGAAGGGCCTCATTGAGACAGATGCCCGGTGTCAGAGCCATGGCCTCAAGTGCAATGCCAAAAAGTGCATTGTCACCCCCTTTGGTAAAAACTCTGTACCCATGAACTACCACATAGGTGGCAGTCTACTTAATGCTGAATGTGTGATAAGAGATCTGGGGGCCCAGATGGACAGTAGTCTCTCCTTTGATAATCACATCACTACAGTAGTCAGGAAATCCTTCTATGTGGCACATCTCATCACAAAAGGGTTCTCATCTAGGAAAAAAGAGGTCATTGTTCCCCTCTACTCGACACTCATTAGACCCATTATAGAGTACAATGCCCCTTTTGGAATGTACCTCACAAGACATCTGCAGCAGCTGGAAAGGCCACAGAAGTACCTCACAAAGTGGATTACTGGCCTCAATTAGATGCCCTACACTGATTGTCTCAAAAAACTCCAGCTTTACTCCGTAGCATATTGCCTACTCCGAGTTGATCTCTGCCTAACATATAAAGCTATGTCAAACCCAGAGCTGTTGGACATGCTACACTTAAAGAAACCCCAATCCCTCCAAGCTACATACTCTAGGGACCTAAACCTTGTCACCACAATAAACAGGACATGCTGGAGGGATAGATTCCTGTCCCAGAGACTTCCCATACTCTGGAACAAGCTACCCATCTATGTTAAGCAAAGTTCCTCATTAGCACTCTTCAAGAACAATCTTGATAAGTGGATGGGAAATAGGAAATATACCCTGGGATCACTTCTGTGGCTCTGCTCGGCAGGGGCACAGGAAAATACCTTTCTTGAGTGGCGTAAGCCAGGGAACCTTGTTGGCTAGGCTTACTTAGGCCCTTGGGCTAATAGCCTAGTACCTACCTATGAACCTATTCAAAACTTTTTGAACCAACTTTTAGAGTTCGGAAACACATTAAGTCAAATAGCTTCCCGACTAGAAAAAAACAGAAGCTAAAGTGTCCGAAAATGAAATAAAAGTAGGCCAAATTAATAAAGAAAATGAAACAAATGCCAAGAAGATCCATGGGATGCAACAGAAAATTATTGATTTGAAGGCAAGAAGTAGGAGGAACAGTATGCTAATTTGAGGTAGCACAGAAAAATATGAACAAGTACAACGAATAGAAACAGTAAAACAAGTTATGGGCCACTTTTTAGAAAACAATTCAAAAGCTGGTGAAATGGTGATCGAAAGAGCACAAAGAGCTCTTCACAAATCCTAAAACTCAGGCAAACCAAGACAAATGTATATTAAATTTCTTAACCCACAAGACGTATATAAAATTCTAATGGAAGCAAAGAAAAAAATCTGTTTTGTGGAATGGAAGCATAATATCATTTGTGCAAGACTTAACCTTCCAAATAAAAGAGCAAAGTCAACAATTATCTCCATTCAGCGCCTATTTAATAGCAAAAAAAAAAAAAAAAAAAAAAAAAATCAAGTTCTAGATGAGATATCTGAATACTGTAATCTTCCAACATAAAGATGATGACCATGGGATCGAATCGGCTAAAGAAGCAAAAGCACTGTTTATGAAAACCTTCAACAAACTCCCAGATGTTATAACCTGAGAAAAACTTAATGGGAAAAATTGGTAAGAAATAGTGCAAAGGAATAAATTTGGAATGGATAGATAAGAGAACAAAAAGTACAGATGGGACATTACTTTCCTTTAAGTGAAAGAGGAACCAAAAAAAACGGGATGAAATATATTTTATGTTAAAAAATAAAGACCTCAGAAATCAGAACAAGCTCAAGCTTCTAAAGCCTTTAGTTAGCTCACAGACCCATGAGAAACAATCTGTGCTGTCTTTCTGGAAGGTAGGCATGACCTCTGAACCTATTTGTCTTCTCTGAACTCTAACAGCCAGTCAGATTCAAGAATGATCATTTGAACTGTGTTTTCATTTATTCAGCAATTGTTTTTTACCTAAAATGTCTTATAAGCATATGTTTTATTGTAAATAGTGATTTATTTAATCTGAATTACACATATTTAAATAAGAATTACAAATATGTTTCTGACAGTGACAGTTTTAAATGCATCTTTTTCCTGTCTGCTTTAATGACATTACAGTTATGTATTTACTCATATCATATTATTAGGATTAATCAATTTATCTTAGTCTCTCTCTCTCTCTATATATATGTATATATATATATATATATATATATATATATATATATATATATATATATATATATATAAATTGTATACAGCTTCATGTTCTTAGTTCATGTATGCATATTATAGTAAATTGAATTTTTACTTTTGTATGTTTTTAATGTACATGCGGTTTCCCTTCCCCTTGCTATTAACCTGCAGTAGCAAGAAATATTCAGTAGACGTCATGAGAGGGTTAGTTTGTGGCTTCTATGAGAGATATAGTAAGCCTGGATATACTTTATCCATGCAGAAGGTTATTAAAATATACAGTTTTATTTCCAAATTTATTGTTTTTAAATTGTCCATAACAGTTGTAAAAAATGTATTTGTCATAATGAATCAAGGAAACCACTTTTCAATTTTACTTATAATAGCAGTCTCCATCAAATGATAATATTTAACATTATATCTATTAATGTCAATGGGTTGAATGACCCTATGAAAAGGAGTAGTGTCAACAAATATTTAATGCTACATAAAGCAGATTTTGTTTTCATTCAGGAATCCTACTTAGTAACAGAAGATCTAAACACATTAACCTTTAAGGATTATAAGATTTTGGTAAGTTCAAACTACAACCACAAAAGATGTGTTCATAATTTTACACAGAAAATCAATGAGAATTCCAGAAATAGTTGACTCATACTCAAGCAATGATAGTATGCTTGATTTAATCATACTAAAACTAGATAAAAAAACACGTACTGGATACTGGGTATTGGGACTAAAACTTTGAAAAAAAACATTTAGACACCATAACATTAAAGTCTAAAGGTGAGTTACTATTAGCAGGTGATTTTAATTGTATCTTGTTCTCTATTGATACCACAAGCTCTAAGCCCTTCAAGATATCCCCTGTTGCCAAGCACTTGAACAACTACATAAAATACAGAAATCTAATTGACACTGATGGTATAAAAATATTATCCTCCCTGAAATATTCTCACTACTCTTACAGATTTGGCATGCAGACCAACATAGACAACGTCTTTGTAACCAGTTCTTTACTGGCCAAAACTGATAATGTAATGCTGACATCATGCCCTGTGTCTGACCACAATGCTATCACCTTCAATGTAACATTTAATACTGACCCCCTTAAACTTCTGCCAAAGACTACCTGCTTATTTAGTAATAGTACAAGGATTTAAAGAATGGTTTCTAGATGAAATAAAGCTTTATCTAGATGCCAATAATAATAATGGAGAGGTTTCAGATATTATCCTATGGGACACTTTAAAGGTAGTCTTATATGGTAAAGTCAAAATTTGGTATATAAATAAAAGGAAAGAGTGGGGTAAAAAACTGGTAGACATATAAAAAGAAATTGAGGAACTAGAACTAAAACTTACATCAAATGACAAATATTCATTAGATGACATATGTAAACTGAACAAGGAATACTGGGGTATCATACGGCATAAAATATCAATAAATCTGGAAAAAAATCAGATTACAATCCTATTCAATTAATCCCAAGAGTATGCACAGGATTAAGTTTAGATCCAAATATTTAAATGAAAAAAGTCATATAAAAGAAATAATATACACTAGAAATAATCAGACTATCAAAGTTACAGATCTAAAAATATCTTATTATGTTTTAAAAACCATTACGATAATATTAATAATAACTCATCTACAAGTGATAACAAAAGTGTAGGCAACTTTCTTGTTAATAATATTCAAAAGAAGCTATCCAAACACAATAGGTTCATAGGTTCATAGATAAGTACTAGGCTATCTACCCAAGGGCATTTATAAGCCTAGTCAGAATGTGTTGGCTTTCACCACCCCCTTAGATCAGTTCCCTGTGCCCCTGTCCAGCAGAGCCATTCGTTTCCTGCACCACTGTCCAGCAGAGCCACTGAAGTGATCCCCAGGGTATATTTTCTGTTTCCCATCCACCTGTCAAGGTTTCTCTTGAAGAGTGTTAGTGAGGGGCTCTGCCTGATATACATTGGAATCCTGTTCCAAAGCATGGGGAGTCTCTGGGACAGGAATGTATCCCTCCAGCATGTCCTATTTATCATTGTGGTGAGGTTTATATCTCTAGAACATGTGGCACTCTGGGATTTTTTTTTTTAAGTGGAGCATGTCCATCAATTCTGATTTGGACATGGCCTTGTATGTCAGGCAGAGATCACCTCTGAGTAAGCAGTATGCAACCGAGTACAGCTGGAGTTTCTTGAGTCGGGCTGCATAGGGCATCTGTTTGAGGCCAGTAATCCTCTTGGTGAGGTACTTTTGTGGTCTTTCCAGCTGTTGCAGGTGTCTTGTAAGGTACATCCCAAATGGGGCATTGTATTCTATGATGGGTCTAATGAGTGATGAGTAGAGAGGCACAATATCCTCTTTTGTTCTAGATGTGAACCCTTTTGTGATTAGGTGGGCCACATAGAAGGATTTTCTAACCATTTTGGCAATATGATTATCAAAGGAGAGATTACTATCTACTTGGGTCCCCAGATCCCTTATTACATTTTCTATATTTAGGGGAGTACCACCTAATGTGGTAGTTCGTGGGTACTTTGTTTTTTCCAAAGGGGATGACTATGTACTTTTTGGCATTTAGTTTGAGGCCATGATTTTGACATCAGGTATCCGTCTCAGTGAGACCCTTCTGGAGGGTGTCTGTATCAGCCAGGGAATCAATTATGGCCCCTAGTTTGCAGTCGTCTGCGAACTTGGTCTGCCATAGTCCTCCTATGCTTGCCTGTACCTCTGAGAAGTATATACAGAACAGGAGGGGTCCTAGGACTGAGCCCTGGGGGACGCCACTTGTAACCAGTTTAGAGTTGGAAATAGAGCCTGCAACTCTCACAATGTGGGTTCTATCCATGAGCCAGTTGGCAACCCATCTCGTGATGTAGGGATTTATGTTCAAGCAGGTGAGCTTGTCTATAATACTAGAATGGGGAATGGTGTCGAAAGCCTTTGCGAGGTCTAGATAGGCTGTGTGGACCTCCTTTCCCTTGTCTAATGCCTTGGAAACTGTCTCAAAAAAGTCCACCAGGTTTAGGAGGCATGATCTGCCCTTAACAAAGCCAAACTGGGTAGGGTCCAAGGTTTGGAGGTTCCCAATGTCTCTGTCAATGAGTTCCATGATGATGCACTCCACAGCCTTGCAGACCAAGCTAGTCAGGCTTATAGGGCGATAGTTCCTGGGGTCTTTTGTAGCTCCACCTTTGTGGAGTGGGATAACTGTTGATGTGCGCCATTCTGTGGGTATGTAGCCTGTAGAGAGGCTGAGTTTGAACAGTGTGTTTAGGTGAGGGGTTAGTTCATTTTGGAGCTCTTGTAACATAGAGCCTGTGACACCATCCGGTCCCACTGAAGCTGTGTTTTTGGCTTTAGATAGGGCTGTTTTAACCTGTGTGTCGGTGATTGATGGGGCCCTACATTCTTCTGGTATGGTTATCGACCCTTTAGGGGGTGAGGGGGGGGTGAAGTTTGCACTAAACCTTTCTGCCAGAATGGTGGCGATATCAGTCGGTTCAGTGTATTTTGTACCATTCTGCATTAACTCAGAGCAGATCTAAGAGTTTCCACTTAGGTTCTTGACATAGCTAAAGAATGCTTTGTGGTTATCTTTGGAGTCATTGGCAATTTTTTTTTCGAAACTGGCCTTGGATGATTTAATGAGGGATTGTAGTTTCTTGCTGATACTGATCAGGGATGTCTTTCCTTCTTGGGATTTTACTCTTTTTTGTACTAGTTTCCTCCTTCTGTTGTATAGCTTGTTTATGGCAGTGGTCCACCAGACTGGTTTCCTTTTCTTGGAGGAGTGATTCTTGGTTTTACTTGGGATAGCATAATCCATGCATTCCTGCAGATGCTCATAGAGTACCTTTGTAAAGGTTTCAGCAGCTTGGACAGCATTGCCCTTTAGTATGGGGGTTGTGAACCTTTCCACCTCAGTCTTAAGCAACGTGAAGTTTGCTTTTGAAAAGTTTTTCACAGTGGTTTCCTTGATTGGGGGTGGGGGCGGAATGTGGATATCTGGAGGGATTAGTCTATGGTCTGATCTAACCAGTGAGGGGTTGACCTCCGGTGTGGAACACCGGTCGCCTATATTGGTGATGACCAGGTCCAATATGTTGTTCCCTCTGGTGGGGGTGTTGACCAGTTGATATAGGGCATTCAAGTTTATAAATTCTAGGAAGCATTGGGCAAGGGAGTTAGTACTTGAGTAGTTCTCCCAGTTTATGTATGGGTAATTGAAATCACCCAGTATTAGGGTGTTTGATAGGACCTTCATATTTCCCAGTGTCTCCAGAAATGCGGAATGGGGGTCCTAGGTCATGGTGGGTGATCTGTAGCAAGCTACAATTTGGATTGCAGTTTTGCCCATTGTTAGTTGCACATGGATGATCTCTGATCATTGTGCTGTGCCACTAACCTGGAGGTGTGGGTGTCCTTGATGAATATGGATACAACCCCACCTTTTGTGTTTCGGTCCTGGTTCTGTGGCCAAAAGGTATGGTATGAGTTATAGCCTAGTAGTGCTGGGGTGCTCTCAGGAGCCTTAAACCAGGTTTCTGTTACTGCACAGATGTCGATGTTCTCCATACTGAGGAGTGCCTCAAGTGCATGCATTTTGAGATTTAGACTTCTGGCTTTGAGTAGCATTACCCTCAGTATTTTGTTACTTGTGCTATTTATGGTGGTGTGTTTGTCTTTTGAGCCTTGCCTAAAAAAGGCACTATGGGGGCAGCAAGAGCCTTGGCCAGTATTCAAAACCCTAAGGGTGACAGGTGCAAGCCATCTCTTGCAAAGCAATGTGGCTTGTCGAGCATGTCATCCCAGATGGACATATACTGGATCCCCTTTGAATGACACCAGAAACTTAGCCAATTGTTGAAATTGATCATTTTTTCTTTATACTGTGGCATCATTCTTGTTATGCAATATTAATAATAATATTAATTCTTCTACTATCTAACTGAATTGTGGCTTGTAAAATGACTGGAATTGAAATATGCAAACAAAACAAAAAAACAAAAGTAAAGATATTTGTAAAAAAGAAAATCTATTCAGCTCAGTGTTCACACTGGAATTCCTTTGCCAAATTCATGTTCTCATCTTTATCCAAATGTGTCTCCTCTATTATTATTTGCAGCCTACATTTCTTGATATAATTCAGTAATCTTTGTATTTATCTATACCTATAAGGCCATTTACATTTCATAATAATGTGGACAGAGTAGCCATTATGATAACAGGCTGCTACTCCTACTTATTTTACAAGACAGTTGCTGTGGATACATATTTGCAGCTTTTAATTAACATGATCTCACTAAGGTTTGGCAGTCTGATCTCTTATATAGTTGTTTCTTGTTATCTCCATTTGAACCTGTGCCACAATTTCAGATCTTTCTATTTTCATGAAAACACTTAAACAAAAAAACTAAACAGATTTTTAAAACCCCCCATCCCATTTTCATTTGCAACAAATCCACAAAACTATGTACACTTTGAAAAAATGAAGTTTACCCCCAGTTGCCCCAGATGTTGACTGCACTCACAGGCATTACCTTTTTAAAAAATAAGGTTACCTATGCTTCTCTCTATTTTCTCATATGATTGAGGCTGTGTTCCTACTTACACACTGATTGAATATTTCTTTTTACCAGGGGAGCAGTAACCATGTAAACATTTGGTATTGGAAAAAAAGCAGCTAGTAACCTTGCAAATGCATGAAAATATGTTTCTATATTTCACTCAGAACAGATTGCATGAACTTATCATGCTTAATTATTCGTACCTGTAGACTTTTTTTTCCCCACTGAGAGCATTTGCTAATGGATAAAACATGCAAGAAAACTATAATTTTCCATGTCTTTCATCATTGTGCTTTATTTTTCAAACCTATTTGCTTAAAAGCCCTATTACTCACACCAATTACATTAATCTAGGTATCCACCCCACTAAAAACAGGTGAGATCACTATTTGAAGTCTGTTTATAATAATGTGATCAATACACTGCTACATGTCCCACCCAGCAGTTTAAGATCACAACATTATATTAACTTTAATTGCCTCTCTCCAGCCTCTCTTATCTTGCCACAAACAAAGTCTGAATACATTACAACTAAGAAAAATTACTTTCTTGCCTTAATATCTTTAATGTATACCTCAGTTACTGATAATATTCCTTCACCTTAAATACCCACAACTGCAACTGATACAAACATGCTTTATAATATAACATAATTTTATAATGAAATATTTATACAAGTATTAATAAGAACAAAAAACTATTGTACCTACAGTTACTTCTTCAGCCCCATCAATGTTCTTTCAAACATTAAAGACATAAAGTGGGATATATACTTTACAGCTCACCCACTGGTTTATCACAGTTAACAAAAAATCCAGTCTCTCTCAGCAACTTCTTACAAAGCCATATTTCACGTCTAATTATATATTTAGTGGTATTGATGCCTTACATAAGTCTTCTATTTATTCTCTAAGTTCACAATGTTTTTGGCTTATCTTACTTATCATCTCCATCACCCAGCATCAATTTCTAGTTCAAATCTAAAGTACTCCTGATTCTTCTAGTCAGCTCCCATTTTTGTCACTCAAGCCTTTTTCTTTGTAACAATGGAAAAGATTTTACTGGCAATGTCTGTCTGAAGCCTTTGTTATTTTCAGAAGAATGAACGACAGAGTTTCCTTTTGCCTGCTGGCCAAATCATTGTTGGCTAAACTTTTATATCCATCTTAGCCTGTTCCAAAGTGTAAATTGTCTTGTAACTCAATTGCCTTTCATCTGCTGCTTTATGATGTTATTGATGCAACAAAAACTTATTACAGGCAAAGTTCTATCTGTCAGAATATTACTGGGACAATTTTCCTTTTGCCTTTAAATATCTTTTTTAAGAATTATATCATTAATCTATAATCAGATATACAATGTCATCACAAAAGGACAGAAAATGATAATGGATAGGAAGGAACCAAAGTGACCAAAGTGAGACTGTGTAAATCAGTGTTTTCATGTATTATCATTGCAGGATGATTCTTCAAAAGGGGAAACTGCAAAGTACAAGATTTTCTTCCATCCAAAGTGTGGTAACCATAGAGCTGATTACAATAACTGCAAGGTTGCAGCAGACTTTGCAACCCCCAGTGAAAGCCAGAGGTAGTTTTTTTTTTTTATTTGAACTAACTTTCAGTTACTTTTCCCACTTGAAAGGCTATACAATGATCTTGCTCATGGCTAATATCTAGATAAATTGTACAAGAAGAGAGATGGAGCATGGTTACTAGGTAGCTGTCTGGGAATACAGCCCTTGTACCAGAGATTAGGTTGATGTCCAGTCTTTACACGCTACCTGAGAGCCATTTCATTTTCACATAAATATCACACATTTGAGGATTAAGTGTTCTTGCCATGGACATACTTCAGCAACTGCTGATCTGCTGATATAAGAATACATTCATTTCTAGAGTTGCACATTGAGCCATGTTACAAATCATTACAAGTCAAAGCCAACAGTATAGCATCCATTATTAATTCCAACAGCAGAAACAGACTGCAATTACTTATCATTGCAAGACAGCAGCTAAATTTAACAATCTACAGACAGTGTCAACTTTTCTATTATGTAGACAACAATAAATCTGCCACTTCAGTATCACCCATGCATCAAGGTGAAAAAGTGTTGCTTTCTTCATCTTAAAAAGTCCTGAAAATATATTGAGGTCTATCCATCTCTGTGGCATATGTGGCACAGAGGGATACATCTCTGACTGTGCCATGATGACCCATATTTGATTAGTCAGCTAGAATACCCAGATGATAAAGGTGGTAGGGAACAGTTGACACTGGCTCACAAATTGTGGCAGAATGGATGTGGTTTGCTATGCTGCAATGCTGAGTCACACTGAAATGAGAGGGACTTGGCATGAAGCACTATGGGCCAGGGTGACACCATGCTGCATCTGGCCGGGGGGGGGGGGGTTGTGTATGTGTATGATACATGCATGTACTGAGAAAGCAGCTATAGCAAATGTCACAGATATCATGGGGATGGATTAGGCTTGGGTAGATTATGTGCCCTGTGCTTATGATGGCAAGTACCAGCACTTGATACTTGCTTCTTTGGTGAACGAATGGGCTTAAAGCTTTCATACCAGCCAGGGAACATATAGGTCATAGGGCTCTCATATTACTCAGAGAATGAATGTGTTGGACTCTTACCCCAGAGAGGAGCAAATGGAATTATAGGAGGCCAGGTGTGTATCTTCATGGTCTGAATGGGCAAAAGAAAATAACTGAGCTCCACAGAAAATTTGGCAATGTTCTCTACATGTCCTGTTCTTATTCTGAGCCACCTGTATGACTGAGACATAATCTGTATTGATTGTGAACTTGCTATCCTGCAGGTAGCATTTTAAGCATACAAGGCCCATTTTGTACTTTTACTTCACTTAACAGTAAAATGATTCTTCTCAAGAGGAATGAGCTCCAGGATGACATAACAAATGGATTTCCCACCCCTAAATCTCTTGGAAAAGAACCACACCAGCTCAGGTTAGAAACCTGGTGCCATCTTCTGGTCATGCCCAGAGCACAACAATTGCACAAAATGGAATTTTCCCTTCTCTAAAAATGTGGACAAACAAACTGCGTTCTAAAAGTAATTAGAGTTTCTCTTGCAGGACACCAATAGCTCTTTAATTAAAAAAACAATTCTACACAGGAAAACTCATTAAACTATTATCAGTTTGTGAGAGAAGCAAGACATTTATCCATTCCTTCAGACAGCTTGAAAAATAATTATTGTTATTAATATGAAGAATAAGATACATAGTGAAAACAGCTTGAACAGCACTGATTTGATAACACAGCAAGTAAGCATGTTACTACAGCAAACTCAGCATATTTTGGAATGATTAGATTACAAAATCCTGCAGGTAGTGATGAACTTCATTTGAACAGACCTCATAAGGACACAGAAAGTGGAGACATTGTCCAATTTATAATGTCCTCTCTTTCACTACAGAAAATGCCCAGAAATCCTTGCAGCCTAGGTTTTCTTAATTCAGTAAAGCAGAAACGATATCATTTGCTGCAATGTGTTGCAACAAGGAGACATAAAAATTAATTCTTCGGCTTCTAGATAGAATGCTCCTAGTCAAAGGTCATAAGCAACTACTGCGCTAAAACACAATTTCTATGCCAGGGTGGGGAAAACAAAGAAATGAAATTTGCTAAATTTTCAAAACATTGACAACTAATTTATTTTTGTCTCTGTAGTCTAGCTCACCATGCCCAGAGTTCAGGCAAAATTGTTAGCAGGAATTTCTGTAACCTGGACAAAGACTTATTTTATCTAGATAAGAACAAAATAACTACTCCTTACCCAGGTGGGTATCAACCTTCTGATAAAAGATGATCTACAATGAGATATAGGGCAAATGTTTTGTTTCCATTCTGTCATCAACTTACGCAGGTACATATAGAATTTATCTGTCCATTTACTGCTACATCTCCTAGTTCAGTTACATTGCATGGCTTTAACTTCTGAAAAACTTTATTGGATTGGTGATATTAACAATGATGGCTTGAAATTGTTATTATCATTCTTAGCCTACAGTTACGTACCTACAATAAAGTCCATAGTCGGGCTAAAAGCTATACACTTATTCATATATTCATTCACTTTTTCCAGCTGAAAGAAATCAACTAGCTGTTTCTATCTGACTGAAAAATTGCCATAACTCACAGTTTCTGCCTTCTGTGCACTTTTCAGAATAAAAGTCACAATGATCTTTTCTTGGTTTGAATACTGGAATTTATTATGTAGTGAGTAGCAATATAAGAATGTTCATGATGGAGGTAGCAGCATAAATAAAGTCATGCATTACTGAACCTGTCTCAGATGACAGCACTGATGAACTGAAAGTGAAACTTTTGTAACTTAAGGCTGCATACTGAATGCTCAAACATCTGTAACGTTGAAGATTGGAACGCACTGAACTGAAATATACTTTCTTCTGTAATTTCAGAAACAAAACTGTACTGTACTATACAGACTTCTGCCTTGCAAGTATCTATTTTAATATTAAAACTCTGTAAATTTTCTTTGTCTGTTTTACATATCTTCTTAACCTTGATTCCCAGGCATTATACTGTCTAGATAATATTAATTAGTGCATGTACTTAATCTGTCTAGTCTGTTTCTATCTTTGTAAGGTCTTAACAAAATGTTCCGTGGTTCTGCACATCTTTATCAGTGTTTCGGCCCAAAGGCTAGTCACTGAAACATTGCTCATGTGCAACTGCATTTACCAAACCTGCATGTAAAACATAAAATATAAAATGAAGATATAGGCCTGCTTTAAAATGGCTGCATTTCCAAACCTATATAAAAAGAATACTGTATTTATGTTGGATTTATTGTAACAAAACTATATGTAAGACTTGGGCCTTACACCAGTTTCTTATTTACCATTGTAGGAAACTGGAGCATATCATGGCACTCAGTGGATGTAAGGTAGAGAACTAATCCTGGATGGGATGCCACACCAGTCCAACACAGAACACATGGGAAGACTCACACTCACACAACACAACACTTATGGTTTCATAGGTTCAGAGGTTCATATTAAGTTATTAATCCACTGTACTATTTGTAGCCTAGCCACAATATCCATATTATGAGCACCTATTGACTTTAATAAGCAATACCTAATGTATAACCATTTATTTTTTCAGCACAACTTCTATATTAATGGAAATGTTCTCTCCTACAAGCAGCATTACAAGTTTTTTGGTCAAATTTCTTTTTTCCTTCTTTTCAGTGTGAAAAAAATAGACTGATCCATCAGGTAGGCCATATATGTATGGGAAAGCTTATATTATTTAAACAAGGATAAAACAGCCAAATTAAAGAATTTGCAAATTATTTAAAAGCAAAAAGCATGTGTCTGTTCTGTTTTTTTCTTACTTTATTTAAAAATTTCAGTAGTACTTTTGTAAAATTCCGTTTTCAGTGATAATTATTGAGCAATTATTTTTTAAAGATTTTTATCATTTCTAAATGTTCAATTAGAGGCTTATCTGTATATAGTATATAACATATATTATCAATAATTATTAGCATTTTGTAGGGGATTTGTGGATGCATTTGAGACAGATATTTATGACAAACTGAAATATATTTGAGGACATATTTTTGACTATGTTAAATATAGTTAGAACTTTGTGGTTATAAGAGTCACATGCTATACATTTTTGTACCAAGTGATAACTAAAAGAGCTAATGAAAGCTATGAAAAATGTATTCAAACTAGGGGCCTGATTACAAAAGACTTGCTCTCAGTATAAGTGACAATGTGCAAATGTCTATTCTTCTCATGTCTGTTCCAGAAGAGCAGATATTTAAGCACTAAGAAACCCTTATGACTGGTAGAGTTTCTTAGTGCCTGATTGCTGTCAGTCAACACAAGCACTCCCAGGTGCAATAGTAGGAAAACTAAAAGTAAAATAGAAAATAACAACCGTGTCCCCATTTTCTTGTAAGGAAAGGAGGTAGGATATAAATAAACTAAAAATACTGTAGTTTCTGCTGAATGCCAAAAGCATACACAAACTTTGATGGCCTCCACGAGGAGCCAGACCATGAGTAGAAATATAGGATACCAAAGGGTAAGTTAACAGATATGAGAAAATCTGTTACAGGAATAAAATAGCTGGAATTGTTTCACTGAATGTAACAGGGTTGTTCTCAGAACTTTGGGAGCAAGACTTACTTTCTTTCAAAACAAGCGTTGATTGTATATTTTTTCAGTAAATTCTTCAAGATTAGTAAATGTTTGCTATGCTTGACAAGAACACCAAGATATTGGTAGTATAAATTTGATACTGTATTCTCCAAATATTTATGAGTTCTAATATTGTGGCAGGATTAGACCTCAATCCTTAGCAAAAGCATGATTAAAGTTCATGAAGTTAGTATAATTTCAATATCTGATGTTTGTAAAGAGTGCTAGTGTCAACACCAGCAATGTATTCAGAATTACTTCCTTTTGACATTCATATGGAGTTACATATGTTGATAACATTTAAGTATGCTTGAAAATTCTTTTTATTAGCCCTATTGTTTCTGCTACTTTTCCAACTATCTCAATGTCTTTTTTCCAGATTGCTCTAGTGTCAGGTTACATATCGTAGTATTTAATAATTTTAGCTTTCTCAATATGCAGGACATTAAGTGTATATATTACAATGTTACATTTGTCCTTTTTTTCTTCAACAACCTATTTTCATTGCTTTTCCTTTCATGACTGTTGGTATTAGATGATTCCATGTGATCATAACATCTTCATTTTCAAGAATTCTTTGTGGTTTACCTTTCCAAATGCTTTTCAGCTACCTATATGCTACAGTGTTTGCACAGCCTCTAATGTAATGCTCTTGCCACATTGCCATGCCTTTCAGTATACAGACCTTCATCTATGAGTATATCATAACCAGCAAAAAAGGCGTGCAGCTGTTTCTAGTTTTGTTCTACACAAACATTTGTCTCCATCTTACACTTTTTCTATATACTTTGCAAACAAGCTGTCTTGAGCTGCCATGATAAAGCTTTCATCTTTAGGCTTAAATTCACCTCTGCTTAGCCATTCATGCTTTAAAATCTTGATTAACATGCTTTTTCCAGCAGTTCTCTATAGTTGCAACTTTACATTTTTCTTTCTTATTTTTATGGCCATGTACTTTATATTTTTTGGGACTTTCTTTTCCCATTTTCTTGACCACTTCTGGTTTGATTGCCTTTCCTTCTCCTTATCAAAATGCTTATGTTAATCTGATGTCATTTTAAACTTTTCCTTCTTGGCTTAAAACTTTAATGAGAACAAATATGTATGCAGTCCTAGGATTGCAGACCCAGGCATACAGTTCATTTCAAGAGGGCACATGCCTCATTTTTACTAAGGGATACGTAATTGTGCCATGCACTGTTTTAATATATCATTTGATCAGCAGGAAACAGTTTTCTTGTTGTCTTGTCAAACTGACCCAATATTTTTTGGGACAGTCATTTACAGCAAAGCTCTGAGTTAGAACAGGAAGAACAAGAACATTTATAGCTTGGACTTTATTCCTAGATATCAAACAAGATGTTCTTCGTCTTCCCTTGCTGCAGTCCTGACAATTGGGTATAGTCCGCGTCCCAGTCGGCCCGAATACCAGAGTATAAGGCTGACGTCGGTCATGGCGCCTTAGACTGACGTCAGTACGTCAGGGTACTAATGCGCATGACCGACGCCATTTCCTCAGTCTTTTTTGCCGCATGGTCCGATGCAGAAGCAGTTTTGCGAGTGCAGGTTGGCGTTCTGAGATTTTCCGAAACCGGAGTTTCAGACCGAATACAGAGTTGGCTAAGTAACCCCGTTGGGGAACATTTTGGTTTTTTCTTGCCTCAGTATTTAAACGGATGTCAGAAAAAGTGAATAACTGTATTTCTTGTGGGAAGCAGATACCGCATAAGGATTTTCATACATTGTGTATACCTTGTTTAGGGCCTGAGCACGGGGTTGTTGGTTGCCGCTCTTGTGCTAGATTTAACAAGCGCACTATTAAGAGGAGGCTTGATTGTGCTAGGTTAGTGTTTGGGAAGCGTTGCAATTATAATATGCCGTCGGATGCTCCGCGCCTGCTTCATCCAAGAAGCGCAAAGATAAAACAGTGAAGCCTAGGGGAGGAACCGCAACCCTGGATGTCGGTCCTTTGGAAGGCTCAGGGAGCCGGAGGTTTTGCCAGGAGTTTCAATGGAGTCTCAGGCAGATACTTTACTGTTACAGGATGTGCCCTCTCAGGAGGTAGGCCAGGTTGAGGGGCTTCTCAGGTAACTGTTCTTCCCTCTCTTCCCAAGGTAGTTAGGGCCTCTCCTTCTGTTGCCAAAGCTTCTTTTAGAGGTAGGCCGAGTTCAGTTTCTGTGGGGGCTTCTCCTAGCATTTCGGCTCTGTGCCTAAGAAACATATGCTCAAAATGGCAGAAGATTTGATTACTCTGATTAGAGGTTCTATGCCCCACCTGATAAGAGGCCTAGGGTGGAACAGGAGTTTGATAGTTTTGAACAGTGTTCACAGGCTTGAGTCTTCTGTGGAAGACTTGCAAGAGTTTCCTACTTATTCTGATTCTGATGTGGATGATTCCACCCTTGACTTCTCCTCCTGAGGATTTTTCATTTTCAGAGACTCTTCACTCCATGAGGGAGCACTTTAAATGGGAAGGCCAAGATTACTCTTGCTCTAGAAAAGGCTTAGGGAATTCTTGTTTTTGCCTCAGCATAGGCCCTTAGCTATTCCTCCTGTGTTGAATGTGGTGGAGGATGTTTTTGCAGAGGCTTCTCTGAACCCTGACTCCTTGCCTCCTGCTCCTGTTAAGCCTGATAGGTATTATAGGGTGCCCGAAGCTCATAAGTATTTGTTTAAGAGTCCCAGGGCGGACCCAGAAACTGTTTCTCAGGGGCCTAAAGGTGTTAAAGCTTCTGTGGTTAAAAATCCTGTACCCTCTGATAAAGAGGCAAGGGCTTTGGATAGGTGGGGTAAGAAAGTATATACTTCTTCCACTTTGGCCATGAGGGCATTGAATTGTCAGTTTCATATGCTGAAATATCAGAATTATCTCCTTTCACAATTGAAATCTAAGGTGGATGCTTTGGCGGAAGGTATTGAGTGTAAAGAATTGCTGGATTTGGTTCATGTGTCTGAACAAGTGGGTAAGCATTCTTTGCAGTGTGGTTTTGATGCTGTTCAGGCCTCCTCGAGGGTGGCTGCTACTAGTTCTGTTCTTCGCAGACATGCATGGTTGAAGGATCAGAATTTTGCTGAGCATGTTAAGACCAGGATTTTGGATGCTCCTTTACAGTCTGATGTGTTGTTTGGACCGCCTGTGGAAGCAGTTTTAAAGAAAATGGAGGACAAAGCTAAGTCTATGCAGACTGTTGAAGATTTTTGCAGGTGCAGCCTCCGAAGTTTAGTAGAAATTGGCCTGCTAAGGGGTGGACATATCCTGCTTATGGTGCCCAGTCTAGGGGTAGGTCTAGACGTGGCAGGGGCAGGGCTCAAGGTTCTGCTTAGGCCTAGATCAGACAGTTCACCTGCTCAGACTTCTGGTGAGGGCAGGGTCAGTCCTTCGTAAGCAGAACCAATGACCTGCCTTTTCAGCTGCCAGTGGACTCTCGTCTGGCAGCTCCTTTAGGAGGAAGATTGTCTCTTTTCAAAGAAAATTGGGATTTAATCACTCAAGACAGATGGGTGCTGGATATCATTCATCACGGGTACAGATTTTATTTCCACACAATGCCCCCTTTCAAAGGCATGCCAGATGTTCCTCCTCCACAAAGAAAAGAGGCTCACAAGCAAGTTTCTCAGTTACTCCAGATAGGGGCTATTCAGCCAGTCCCTGTGTCAGAAAGGGGCTTCGGATTTTATTCTCGCCTGTTCCTAGTGCCAAAGAAGGGGAACACGTGGAGACCAATTTTGGATTTATCCATCCTCAACACTTATCTGGACATTCCCAAGTTCAAGATGTTGACGTTACAGCAACTGTTACCTCTGCTGGGCAAGGATCACTGGATGGTAACTTTGGATCTCAAGGAAGCTTACCTTCATGTGCCCATAAGACTAAGTTGCAGGAAGTACCTGCGGTTTCGAACTGGAGATTTTCATTATCAGTTCTCTGCATTGCCCTTTGGCTTATCTACTGCGCCCAGAGTATTCACAAAGGTTCTGGCTCCAGTGATAGCTTACTTCAGGCTTCAAGCCATTCAAATTTATCCTTACTTGGACGACTGCCTGATTCTGGCTCAAGAAAGGAACACCTTCTACAGCATCTGGAATATGTCATAGCAGTGCTAAGATGCCTAGGGTATTCTGTGAACGAAATAAAGTCCAGTCTAGTACCCTCTCAAGACATGTGCTTTCTGGGTGTGAGACTGAATACAGCAGCCCAGATGGCCTTTTTAACCCCGGACAAGCAAAAGAGTCTGTCACTTTACTTCCATCAACTATCTCATCAGTCCGTGCTGACTGCAGGGACAGTCCTTCAAGCATTAGGGTTCATGGCATCTTGTATTCTGGTGCTTCCCAATGCCAAACTGCATATGAGGAAGCTGCAATGGTATCTCAAAAATGTATGGACACAGCACTGCCAAGATTTGGACACTGTCATTCAAATAATACCTTGCCTTCAAAAGGAATTCTTGTGGTGGGCTCAGGAATGTCACCTAAACAAGGGACTCTCTGTGACCCGGCCAGAGGCGAGTCAGATTTTAACGACAGATGCCTCGGACACTGCTTGGGGAGCTCATCTAAATGGAAAGTGGATACAAGACAAGTGGCCTGCCAGACTACAGCATCTACATATCAACATGAAGGAGATGTTAGCAGTCCAGTTTGCATTGATGGCGTTCAAGGAGTTACTTCTTCCAGGGCAGGTGTTGATTCTGACAGACAACACAACTGTCATGTGGTACATCAACAAGCAAGGGGAACACATTCTTATCCTCTATGCAGGCAAGCAATGATTTTATGGGAGACTGCGTTAAGCCTGCAACTGACTCTTCAGGCAAGGTTTCTGCCAGGAGCACAGAACTCCCTAGCAGATGTATTAAGCAGACATATCATGGATCCCCACGAGTGGAAACTGGATCTTCATGTATTTCAGAAATTGACAGTGTCATGGGAACTCCAGACATAGATCTGTTCGCTTCTCCACTAAACCACCAGCTGCCAAAGTATTGCACAAAGGGGTTTCATCACACAGCTTGGAAAGTGGATGCTCTGTCTTTCAGTTGGAAAAACCTTCATGTCTATGCCTTTCCACCTCTACCTCTTCTTCCAAAGGTATTACTAAAGGTCAGACAGGACAGGCCAAGGATGATTTTGATAGCTCCAGATTGGCCTCGGCAACACTGGTACCCACTTCTAAGGAGTCTTGTAAAGAAGCCTCCATGGCCTTTACCTCTGATTCCTCATCTGTTATCTCAGAAGGACGGTCATCTGCTCAATGTCAAGCTTCAATCTCTTCATCTCACAGCTTGGCATATTCTGTGTTGAAGCATGGTAGGTCTCAGCTTCCTCAACAAGTTTTAAATGTGATTATGGAAGCTAGAAGGCCTAGTACTAGGAGAGTGTACGCAGACAAATGGAAGAGATTTTTATTTTGGAGTACAGCAAAGAATTTGGAGATTTCACAGCCTAATTTGAGTGTGGCTCTTCAATATCTTACTGAATTATTGGACAAAGGTTTGTCTTTCTCTTCCATAAAGATTCATGCTGCAGCAATTTCAGCTCACTATGATTGTGACCCACCTTTGTTTTCGCATCCTTTGCTCAAGCAGTTTCTTAGAGGGGCAAAGAATATAAGACCCCCACGTAGAGCTCCTACTCCTGCTTGGGATCTCAATTTTGTGTTGGAAAAACTTACTCTACAACCTTTTTGAGCCTGCAGCTACTGCTGAATTGAAATATTTGTCATGGAAGACTGCTTTTCTGTTGGCTATTACTTCTGCAAGACGGGTGTCTGAGTTGCAGGCCCTTATGGCAGTAGTGCCCTTTTGATTTTCCATAAGGACAAAATAGCTGGAATTGTTTCACTGAATGTAACAGGGTTGTTCTCAGAACTTTGGGAGCAAGACTTACTTTCTTTCAAAACAAGCGTTGATTGTATATTTTTTCAGTAAATTCTTCAAGATTAGTAAATGTTTGCTATGCTTGACAAGAACACCAAGATATTGGTAGTATAAATTTGATACTGTATTCTCCAAATATTTATGAGTTCTAATATTGTGGCAGGATTAGACCTCAATCCTTAGCAAAAGCATGATTAAAGTTCATGAAGTTAGTATAATTTCAATATCTGATGTTTGTAAAGAGTGCTAGTGTCAACACCAGCAATGTATTCAGAATTACTTCCTTTGACATTCATATGGAGTTACATATGTTGATAACATTTAAGTATGCTTGAAAATTCTTTTTATTAGCCCTATTGTTTCTGCTACTTTTCCAACTATCTCAATGTCTTTTCCAGATTGCTCTAGTGTCAGGTTACATATCGTAGTATTTAATAATTTTAGCTTTCTCAATATGCAGGACATTAAGTGTATATATTACAATGTTACATTTGTCCTTTTTTTCTTCAACAACCTATTTTCATTGCTTTTCCTTTCATGACTGTTGGTATTAGATGATTCCATGTGATCATAACATCTTCATTTTCAAGAATTCTTTGTGGTTTACCTTTCCAAATGCTTTTCAGCTACCTATATGCTACAGTGTTTGCACAGCCTCTAATGTAATGCTCTTGCCACATTGCCATGCCTTTCAGTATACAGACCTTCATCTATGAGTATATCACCAACCAGCAAAAAGGCGTGCAGCTGTTTCTAGTTTTGTTCTACACAAACATTTGTCTCCATCTTACACTTTTCTATATACTTTGCAAACAAGCTGTCTTGAGCTGCCATGATAAAGCTTTCATCTTTAGGCTTAAATTCACCTCTGCTTAGCCATTCATGCTTTAAAATCTTGATTAACATGCTTTTTCCAGCAGTTCTCTATAGTTGCAACTTTACATTTTTCTTTCTTATTTTTATGGCCATGTACTTTATATTTTTTGGGACTTTCTTTTCCCATTTTCTTGACCACTTCTGGTTTGATTGCCTTTCCTTCTCCTTATCAAAATGCTTATGTTAATCTGATGTCATTTTAAACTTTTCCTTCTTGGCTTAAAACTTTAATGAGAACAAATATGTATGCAGTCCTAGGATTGCAGACCCAGGCATACAGTTCATTTCAAGAGGGCACATGCCTCATTTTTACTAAGGGATACGTAATTGTGCCATGCACTGTTTTAATATATCATTTGATCAGCAGGAAACAGTTTTCTTGTTGTCTTGTCAAACTGACCCAATATTTTTTGGGACAGTCATTTACAGCAAAGCTCTGAGTTAGAACAGGAAGAACAAGAACATTTATAGCTTGGACTTTATTCCTAGATATCAAACAAGTTTTCAGTACTACTTTTATTCTTCTAAAGTATTCCTTGCCAAACTTTGTTCTCATTTTGTGCTCATTTGTTCAGGTTTTATTGCTGTTCTTTTATCTGTTTCCAGATATTATACACACCTTTCACTCTCCTAATTGCAAACATAATCTTTAGTGTTTGTACCTAGGTGATTAAATAACACCAAGCCACTCTTTCATTACTTCACAGAATCCACCCCTCTCTATGCAGATAGTCACTTACTAATTTTCTCAAAGTCCAAATAAGTAGTGCAAGTAGTGCTCTAAATAAAACTAAATAAAATAAAGAGCACCAAAGTTGCGAGCCCACAGTATTATTTAATGAATTATAAAAATAATAAAACAATGTTAAGTGCTTTCATCAACAAGTATGACTTCTTCAGAACAGAGAATCATTCAAAATTCAAGTTTAAATACACAACACCAGTTAGTCATTGGTTCTAATCCAACCAATTCTGACAATGAAAAATCACTGCTCATGAATATATAAATAATTAAAACGGAAGTATTTTTTTACACAGTTAAAACTGAAACATTAAACTCAAAAGCCCCATTGACCACAAAAAATAGTATACAACAGTCAGTTGCATAATAAGCTCATTACATGAAAATATATCACTTTATAATTAGTTATACTTTAAAAATTCCTACAATGTATATTAACGTTGTTAGACTAAATCTGCCTTTTCCTTAAGAATGGGCATTATAGTAATGTGCTCATTTAGTCCTGGTGGAAAATCAGCGGCTAGCCTTAACTGCCATAGAAGCTCCTTTTTATGTAGCACATTTTGCCAGTCTCCACCTCTTACTTCAACAATTACAAATTCAAGAATGGCAAACTTAAAACATGAAAAATTGGTATCTTTCTTATTTTTGATATCATAAAGGTGCTCATATATATGATATCAAAAATAAGAAAGATACCAATGCTCTATATAAGCACAGTATTTCATGTACTAATTTTTCATGTTTTAAGTTTGACATTCTTGAATTTGTAATTGTTGAAGTGAGAGGTGGAGACTGGCAAAATGTGCTACATAAAAAGGAGCTTCTATGGCAGTTAAGGCTAGCCGCTGATTTTCCACCAGGACTAAATGAGCACATTACTATAATGCCCATTCTTAAGGAAAAGGCAGATTTAGTCTAACAACATTAATATACATTGTAGGAATTTTTAAAGTATAACTAATTATAAAGTGATATATTTTTCATGTAATGAGTTTATTATGCAATTGACTGTTGTATACTATTTTTTGTGGTCAATGGGGCTTTTGAGTTTAATGTTTCAATTTTAACTGTGCAAAAAATACTTCCGTTTTAATTATTTATATATTCATGAGCAGTGATTTTTTCATTGTCAGAATTGATTGGATTAGAACCAATGACTAACTGGTATTGTGTATTTAAACTTGAATTTTGAATGATTCTCTGTTCTGAAGAAGACTTACTAATTTTCTGACAAGATCGTAGACACATTCCTCTTCACTAAATAATCAGCCTTCTCTAAATATCTCTTTTTCATCTCATCTACTCACCTCATCCCTAACTCCCTCACATCTTTTTTCTTATCTTCCCCTTCAACCACAATCTTTTTGTGGCTAATCACCCTATTATTGTTTTTGTGTAAATATGTATAGACATATTAAGCATGGCTTTGTATTATGTTGCTTTCAGATATTCTTTGCTTGTTTGAGTGTTTCACATACACTAACCTCATTATATATGTATGTTACCATGTTACTGTGTATTTAACCAGAGCGGAACCTACAATAGGCCATTTCTGATCAGCGATATAGCCCAGTAAAAATATATAAGAAAGAAAGAAGGGATGAAAGAAAGAAAGAAATAAAGTTCTTTTGTATTTTATACACCATTCCTCTTCCAGGTTGATAGTTTTCTTGATGTTTCAGTATTCCTGGTATAAATGTCATTTTTCCACCTTTATCAAGAACAAATGTCATTCATATAGTATCTGAAAAAGTTTTAACCATTTGCAGTTGACTCATAATTGACTCATAATTGATTTTTTTAGCATTCAGGCCTTAAGGCCATCTAGAAATGCTGTTTCACTTAAATTTATATCTTTATATCATACGTTTTGCCACTCATCCATTCATCAAACTTGTTTTTGAACTGATCCAATTATTTTAATAGTCTAATCCTACTTGAAATTTTACCCCATATTCTTAATACAACAGTTAAAAAAATTTATCTAATGCTACTATTATTTTTTTATTTTATAAGTTATTTTATCATTCCTGAGATTACTTATGGGTACTGATACATTGTATATTGCTTGCAATAACTCATTATTGTAAATTTTGTAACCAAGTATCACCTTTCCCTTTAAATGTCTGTAATGAAGTGAAGGTAAGTCAAGCTTATTACAGCTGTCTAGCTATGTTAAATTGCTAATTGTTGGTATTATTTTAGTAAATTTCTTTTGTACAGATTCTAAAGAATTTAATTGAAATTTAGTTAATCCAAAAAGACTATTATTATATTCAAGTAGAAGATGAATATAGGTTTTGAAATGATGAATTAAAAGTACGTCATCTCTTATTGAAATTGATTTTAGTGAGAGGCCAGACATTCTCAGTGCATTATTTCTATGCTTGAATAATGAACTATACAGTTTTAAATCATCCAAAAAAGAGGGTTAGATGTCACTGGGCATGGTTGATTTCTGGAAGTGCATGAGTATTTCAAGAAAAAACAGAGGTAATATGCATAACTAAGTCCTTGTATTCTATTATTTCTTAAAGTTTAACACCTTTAAGAATGTCATTGGTCGCAGTGTAATTAGTTATGTACATAACTTGACATTTAAGATAACTGAACTGCAGCCCTATGGAATCAACCCATTTACAGAAGTCATTCAAATAGATATTAATATCATCCACATTACTGGTAGTGTTTACAACAAAAGGGATTTAGTAATCATCAACATATTTCACTATCCAAAACCGACTATCCATTGAAATGTTGAAACTTAAGAATTAAATAATGATGGCCCTAATACTGATACCTGAGGAGCTCTCGGATAAACTGTTAAATATTTACATCAAGAGCCCTTAATGGAGACAGACTATGCAAGATTATTAAAAAAATAAGGATCCAGTTACTTAAAATGGGTTAAATCCAAAATTTTGTAAAGTATTCATTATTGAAGTGTGAGAAATGGTATCAAATGCCTTAGATAAATCTGTAAAAATGTTTCTTACTCTCATTGATTGATCCATTGATCAGTAATCATATCATAAAGATCAACTGACTTTGTCAGGGTAGTTATCACGATTGAAGCATGCTGATGAGTATCCATATATCCATTATGATTATTAGGATCTAAAAGTATAAACACCTTTTAAAACAATTGCACAAGACCAATATCAAACTAGTAGGCTAATAACTAGAAATTTCAAATGACTACTTTTCTTATAAATTGGAATCTTGTTAATTCTTGCAATCATTATTGGGGGGATGTATGAAGTCCTGATGAAGTTTTACTACCTATTTTGTCAAAGGCATTTTTGAGATTGTTAACATTTATAGATGGACATTCATAGTTATTAATAGATTGGCAATCATTTTGATTAGTTTCAGCTGAAATAATTTGTGCAAAATAATCAAATTCATTAGCCAAAATATTGTGATCACTCACTATATTTATATCAATCTTTAAACATGAAATGATCTTTCTGGAATTAGAATATAAGTTGATATATTTACAAAATTGCTTCCTATCTGCTTTATTTAAAGCCAGTGGTGTTTCATAATACAGCTTTTTTTAGTCTTTTTAAAGAATTTATAAATTGCATTAAATTTTCTCTTAGCTACAACTGTATTCCTTTTGCATTTTCAATATTCTTTGTTTCATATATTATAATTTATATATACTCTTGTCTGACTAATATAGCAGTGGGATACCCTTAATTTGTGGGTTAAAAGTAGTTTTATTCATTTCCATTTGTCATTTTTTTCTGTGAGGTAAAGTAACCAGCATCTAAGTTATTTATAATAAGTTGAGTCCAGTTGACAGAACCTATTGGTTTTATTAATACATTATAATTTATTTTCCCAAAGATATACTTTTTTTGTTGACTGATCTTCAATTTTTGAACAGTATATATTATGAAGATCAAAGAGTTATGATCAAAGTTACATAAAGGTGGACAAATATCCAGTGAAGTTATAATGTCAGGTACATTAGGGAGTATTAAATATAAAATATTTTCACCTCTAGTAGGACTAGTGACCAGTTCCAAATTGTTCAAATGTATCATGTCCAAAAATCTTGTGATAATGATTTATAAGCTGTTCCTAGACTCCATGCATTACTACAATATACCATGAAATTATTAAGTCCGAGCCTACTAGTTCCTTCATTGCTTGATGACTGAATAAGTCTAAAAAAGGCAACAGTTATGTTTTTACTTTACTAAATATAAAATGTGTACCATAATCACTATGCTATAATTTGTCATTTGCAAATAATTCAAGGCAAAAGCTTCCTGGCATGTAACTAACCTCAGATTGTAAATGTAGAAAGCTGTCTTAACCAGTTATTAAACAACACAGCCTTAGGGTAAACATAGTCATTCCATTTGAGACAGAGAATGATCTCACTCAAAAATGATATTTTGTTTTTATTTTCTGTACTTTTAGTTGCTTGAATATTGAACTATACAGTTTTAAATCATCCACAAAAAGACAATGATATATCACCGGGCACGGTTGATTTCTGAAAGTTAAGCTACAACCATGGCCTAATCTATTAACCAAACAGCTTAATGGATTAAGATAAAGGCAAAACAGCAGAAGTGGTAAAGAATCACTGTAGAATATCCTTCTTTGGATTCTAATCCATAGAATAGCAATTTGTCCTTTATCGTGACTTAGTTATAAAGTTGTTTGCTAGTGTTTCATAGTGACTACTATGCAGTATATTAGTGTAAGGTGGGTTTTATATGTTTGTACTTTACAGCTCTTCATTAAGGATTTGTTTAGTAATAGATGATCCTTTTTTTTCATATGAGTTTCCTTTATCACCTTTCTATTCTATTCTATTGCCACAACTGAATTGTTTTCTAAGTAATTATAAACCCTGGCTAAATAAATTTCATTATATAATTTCTATATTGCTAGAAGGCAAAAGTTACTGGTTTATACTTCTTAGGATGGCTTACATGTCTGCTGTTAAGGAGTAGATTTTTTTTCCCTGTTGTTAACCAGATTGGTATCCATTCGGGATGTGCATGTAAACAATTTTTACTCATGGCTAAAGTATTGTGCAAATATGTTAATACTGTTAGTCTCCATTACCCCCATTCCATTTCATATTCACTATATTATTGTTTCTTTTATCTTTTCTATCCAGTTGGTATCTTTAACAAGGTCTTCACGTATACTTTTCCAACCATGCATTGATTTCTTCTGTTTAGGGAATGTTACTACCTCTTTTGCTTTCTTCACCAGTTTTACATAAACCTTTTTTGGGTCATCAATTATGTGTTTGTTTTGTACTTTCCCTCTATATTTTGCTGTATACCATCTAAGTTTGTTCTGCTTGTGCTGATATTTTAAGTTTATTATCGAGGATGGTATAAGATAAATTCTAATCCATTTTGATGCTCTGTATTAATTTTATCATACCTTTCTTTGAGTTTTGATGATGATGTATTGTCTTTTCTATATTCTTCTAATAGTGATCCTTTTTGCATTAGTTGCTTTATAATTCTCAATATTTGATACTTCCATGGTGGGATTCTATTTGCTCCCATCCTTCTCTTTGTTACTCTGCATTTTTGTGATAGCATTTTATCTATTACTAGATTATCTGCACAGTAGTATATTCTATTTATTTATTTTGCATCACAAGAATCTCTTTTAACTTCATTACTGTTAAATGATGCCTCCAGGTGCTTCTGTAGTTTCATCCTACTGATGTCCCTAGGTGTCAAATATTATTTGCTCATATTTGCATTAATAATTCCAATATAATGCTACATACAAAGTATTAAAAGATTTAAAATGTTATATAATGGCAAACAGAACAGTATTAGTATTTGATCTGAGCCTAGTGCAGGTAAAGAGATATTAATTGTTCATATAATATTTATTTATATTGTCATTACTTTCATGTTTATCTAGATATATTGATGATCAAGTAGCAAAGACAGAACTGCTTTGCCTCACATGAAAGCTTCAACTAGATGAACAAAATGTTTGTTAAATGTGTGTAACTTGAGAGGTTACTGAGATACTGTAAGCTGTTTAGAAAACATTACAAACTTAATAACTATTGTGTTCACTGTACCTTATACAATCCAAGCCTAAAGAATACTACCACTAAAAAAAATAGCATGTTCTGAAATGTTTGCCATTTACGTCTGTATGAAATGTGATTTTGTATAATTTGATTCTTTTAAAAACCTTAGGCTCCACCCACTGTAAGTTAGGATGCAAACTTCCAGAGCTCTATTGGAGGGAATGAATCAATAGTTAATAGTCACATGCTCATCTGTCCTGCCTGATTTCTAATATTTCTAACATGCTGGGCCTTACTCACTTCTTGTTGTCTCTTTCCTTCCTCTTTCTCAATATGTCTTTCCATTTATATTAAATAAAGCTGGTGTTCCCTTAGGTTGCTCTCTTTTCATCTGAACATGCCCTTTTTGATTTTTGTTTCCTGCTTTTTCCCTTGCTGTGCAATTTTAACTGGAGTTTCAATCAAGCCTCCTGCAGAAGGTTCTAAAATTTCCCTTTCTGCAAAAGCGTCCTACTCTATCTGTTGCACCACCCTCAGGGAATCCTCTCATTCATTATTTTGTGATATTGCCTGTACTGGAATCTCCACATTAAACACTGACTTCACAGATTGCCTATCAGCTCAATTTCTATTTGATTCTTTTCTGTATCCCTATATACTTTGTTTTTGTTTCTGAATACAGCACAGTTTTGTGTTCTTATTCTTTCCTTTATAAAATTAACCATATCCTTATATCTTTGCTTGTATGTATCTTCAAATGTCTGTGAAGATGCTGTGGTCATACTAGTTATTACAGCTTTCTTATTTGCATATAAATGGCACTGTTTCAAATATTTTTCCTTTCCCCAAGTCCTTGATCTTTTTTTCTTGAATTTTATAGCCTATGGCTGATGGGCATCTAATTTAAAGTAGAATTTCATAAGTATACATTGTTAAGTTAGGATTAGTGGTATTCACAAACGAAATATGCAAATGCATAAAGCTGACACACAGTAAAAAATTAAAAAAACTTATCAGAGCACTGTGAAATCCACACACCTATTGCAAAACCAGGGTACTTCTTGATAAGGCACCATAAATCTGGAGTTCAGATATGCACAATTTTTATAAATGGTGTCATGTAGCTTTAGGCATTATGCATAAAGTTGTCATCTCTGATGCATGCCTGTTTGCCAAAGCCAAAAAATATGCATCGTCAAGTGCAGTTTAACTATACCTAAAATAAAGCAGGAGTCCCAGTCACAGTGTAAAGGCAATGTGTAGTTCAGCATTACGTATTCACTATAGCTAATTTAAAGCTTACAGGCAGCTGTCGTACAAGATTAGGGTGTGGCTAACAAGCTGCTTCCTGTGATCCAGTGGCCATGGATTTGATCCCCTCAGCCTCCATTGCCTATGTGACTCAGAGAAAATCACTTAACCAGACAGTGCTTCTGTGCTGAGTCTGAAAAGGGTATGTGGAGATAAGTGCTGTGTCCCAGTTAATAAATACAAATGTAATAATGGAAAACATCTATTAAACTAGTTTGATGATGAATACAGAATAATTAAAATTATATATGAACAATGAATTACAAAATGGATGATATACACACAGAAGGGGCAACAGCATGAGATACCAAAACAAGGGAAAACTATGCCATGCCAGTGGTGTAGAGGGATAAAGCCTTGACTGTAGTCCACATTACTCGGGTTCAATTAGTGGTTCAGGGGACTGAAGAAGCTGCAGAGAGGGATGGGCGTGCCTCTCCTGAGTGGGGGGGGGGTGGTTCTAGTTGATGACACTCCCTAAGAGGAGGTGTGGTCCAAAGGGAAAGCTGCCATCAAACATAGTCATCGAGCAAGAGGAAAGGGAGGGCTAGGGCATATAAAAGAAACTTTTCTCTAAACATGTACTATTGTATTTCAAGTCTTGTAAAACAATGTCTGTAGATGCAAGAAAAAAGGCCTCTTTAGGAGTGTTGTGCAACCACATATCAATAGCAGCCCTGTATTATGTCCATGATTTGCCACATAAAACCTACATATGTCCTCCTGGGATGCATGTTTTACCCCATGTGTATCTTGTATCAAAGTTATATCTTTCTTGGAAAAGAACTGTTTGCATTGTGATACTAAAATTTTTATTACTTTATCAAAATGCAAACAGCTTTTTAAATAGCTTTTTTCCACTAATTAACATGGGGTTCTGTCTCATTTGTTATTACTTTTCCTGCCTTACTTTTCCATAGAGCAACATACTTATTATAGTTAACTACTAAGAACTGTGACTTCACAATCTGAACATTTAATAAATCAATACTATTCTTTAACTTATTTCTACTTAATATCTGAAAAGATGTCATGACATTAAAGATGGTTGCTTAAATGTGTCTGATTTATCCATGTAGGAAGTTGCATCTCCGTTGTTTTTCCAATAATATACAATGACTTTTTTAATTTTTATTTTTGTTTTTGAAAATTTCCTTGGAGTCAAACCATCTAGCATGTATCCTTTGTTTGTTGAATTTAATTTTTGTAAGATTGTTACTAAGATTATATAGTGGACATATGATCTGTAAATGACAAAATAAATTCTATTCAAATACACCCATTTGTATCAGATCATATGACATTATATAAAAATCAGTTCACATATTCAATTTACCTATGTAAGATATGAGTATAAACTTTTTCGTCATAAATGCAATATGCTGTGTATCACACACACACACACACACACACACACACACACACACACACACACACACACACACACACACACACACACACACACAGTATTAAGAAGGATCTTAACAATTAATATTAATGGTACACATACATTTTATAGACTCAAAATGTTGTTCAAATTTATTGACAAACAAAGGAGGGGTTTTCTTGCAGGAAACTCATATTATAGAGGATAAGTGTTCCTATATTCTTAAAAGATGTAAGTGGATAAAGCTTGTTTTCAACAATTTTGATACCATCTGCACTTGTGGTGTTATGATTTTAATTGAATTGTCTTGCAATATTTTTGTTAAAGATGTGTGTCATGGTTTAAAATGGCAGGTAATAGCAATTTCATTAGTCACTGATAAAAATGTTATAACATTGGGATCACTTTATGGCCCTTTTGTGGAATATTGAGTTTTTTTAGAGAGTTTATATGACTTAGAAGTTTTACTCATATATCACACCTGGCTCACTTAAGTTTTTAAAAGAGTGATTTTGGTCAAGAGAAAAATGTTTTATAGTATGCTTAATAACAACAGTATTTTAATAACTAAAGCTGGTAAAGGTAATGCCTTAGTGATAATGGACAAAAGTAAATATGATTACAAGATATCAGAAATGTTGTCTGATACCAATTTCTATAAAAGTATCACTCATTCGGAAGTTAGAAGAGCGTACTCATTTATTGACTCATTAGTTGAAGAATGGTTTAGCAGTGGGAGAATTACTAAGGCCATTAGGAAATATTTAAAAGCTGATAGTCCAAAGGTAAGTTGTATTTTCAGTTTGCCAAAAATATAGAAGGACTTAAACAACCACCCAAGCAAAACTAAAACCATGGCAGTTTTTGTAGATAAGCATTTTCAGAAAGTTGTGGAGCTAAGTAATACATATATATAAAATATACCTTTGATTTTTTTTAATAACTTAGAAAATATTAGCATCCTGAAGACTGGTTTGCTGGTGACCATGGATATTAAATCATTATATACAGTTATACCTAACCATGAAGGGGTGGAAATGGTCAGATGTGAATTAATTAATTCCAAAATATTTTCTAGGAACACCATAAGTCTGTTGATGGAAATTCTAGATGTTATATTAAGTTATAACTTCTCTGAATTCAATGGTAAAATGTATTGCCAAGTCAATGGTGTAACTATGGGGGCCGCAATGGCTCCCAGCTATCCTAACATTTTTATGAACGGATGAGAGAAAACCAATATTTTTAAAAGTACCTTTGCTGGCAACATTGCGTTATTCAGATGTTTTATTGATGACTTTTTTGAATTGGAGAGGGGGTGTAGAATTGAAGAGATTTTTAAGGTACATAAATAGTATTAATTTCTTTCTAAGTTACACATCTGAATATAGTTAGGCTTGTGTTCATTTTTTGGATGTAATAGTTTTTAAAGAGAATGATAAATTGTTTACCAAATAATATAAGAAGGAGGTTCAAAACAATTCATACCTGCACTATAAGAGTATGTTCTTCCCCCAAAACAAGGAGAACATCGTCAAAGTGCAATTAATGAGATTGAGTAACCTTACTAAGAAAGATCAAGATTTTGTTGATGGCAATAAACTAAATTCAAATAAAATAATACATTCTTGAAAAGAGGATACCCTAATGGTTTGATAACAGACAAATTTACTGAAGTCCAATGAAATAAGAATTAACAATTATTTTATTAGAATCAGAGGTTGTTATACATGTAAATTTAAATTTGTAGTATACCTCACTAGATTTGTAAAACCTGGATGGCATTTTATGTAGGCCGAACTGCCAGAGAATTGTACAAACAAATTTATGAACATAAGCATGCAGTACAAGTAGATGATGAGAAAAATGGTCTAGGCAAAAACTACAAATATAGTAAAAGTAAGATGGATTTCAAGTTTTTAGTTTTAATGCAGAAGATGAGTTGGTATTGCTTGAAAATTTATGGCAAGTGGGACTAAATGCTTGCTACACAGAAGGGTTAAATAACAAAGAAGACTTCATTGATTACCCTAAAAAGAAAGGTATAAAGCACTAAATAATTCAGTGGATCATGTGATGTGATATTTTGTATTTAATGATGGTTGTTGGGAAACATTAATCAGTCTGAAGAAGTCTCAGTATCCTAGAGATGAAAGAGCTTACTGATTATATTATTGTTTTTTTTATAAACAGTTTGTTTTTAACACCAATTTTTGTTTTTATATATTTGATTAGTTAATTTGGTTTCACTGTTTTCTGGATTGGTTGCAGATTCACAAGATTTCTAACCATTATTACTACTCCTGTTGTTCTGCCTGATCCATAGTTGTTACACATTATTTTAATCCAATCATGTTTCTTCAAAACATTCTTAAACAATTCTTCATTAATATGGGTTTATTGTAATATTTTCAACACTCCAGCCTAAAAACTTCATCACGTCTAAGCCTTGAATAAGTATGAGCACCATTAATATCTGTATTTAGTATTTTAACTTGCATCTTTTCAAGTATGTGTAACTAAAAAGGAAAACATTCACATATACAGTTTTATCTATTTGGAAGATAAAGTTTATCCAATATAAGGAAAGAGTTCCAACTATCACACCCACGATAAATTACAGAAAATGATATATGAGACAAGAGAAATCAAAAACCAAAATCAATTCAACAGGCCATATTCAATAAAGCTTGCATTAAGTGTACACTAAGTGTACACTCTTCCGAGTGACCAGACAACACAGACATGACTCACACCTTCTTCTTCCTAATTTTAGTTTTCCTACTGATATTCTTGCAGTTTTAAATATTGACAGGGATTCATAAAAGGTTACCACAAACTATAGATTACACATACAGCTGGTGTAATCTTTCTGAGTGACTAGAAAGCACAAAAATGTGATAAGAATTTTATTGAATACATATATAGTGTACACTTAGTGTAGGCTTTATTTAATCGGGCCCATTAATGTCTATCCAGGAAAATCACCCAAATTTATAGAGACAATTAGCATATCTCTGGGATTCAGGACCTTCATAGTATTCTATATATTGATAATTCATGCCTGGTTTCTGATTTGATGAAAAAAAATGAATGTGACAGATTTCCAAATTATTCTTAATTGTACCAGATAAATTAATAAATTCCTTATGTGTTTTTGTCACAACTTATATTTTATGTCTACACTTGCCTTACTTTGTTGCTCTATTTCAAAGGGAGATCTGGGTAAATCAGGATGCTAGTTCCATCAAAATATACTTTTTCTTTCAAATTGATGCAGCCAAAATCTTGTCTTTATCAGCTGATATCTTAAGTTTAGTAGTATAATAGGTTTTGCCTTAGATTAGGTTTATAATAAAATGATGTACAATAATATCTGTCAAGCTCAGTTTTATTTAGCCCATATATCAAATATTTCTCTTTCTTCAAGTACTTATATAATAATAATCGTTAAATTATTCCACTAAGCACTATATTCAAAAACAACTAATTTACTATGGAGAGACTTCTTAATATGAGCTATCTGTTCTGAAACACTTTTTTTATTGTACACTAATGCTTCTAACTTATTTTCAATCATTTTGATTTGTTATTCCTGAATATTTTGCATTTGCTCATGCTTGCTTATAGTACTCTGTATATGTGAAATGTTGTGGAGATTCCAGTTTATTTAGCTTTTCACATATATAATGTAGATTTTTCAAATAAAGAGGTTGTACACTGTCCTACTCTCACTTCATTATGGAAGTTAGACATAATGCATACATCCAATAAATTTCATAGAGGTCATTCTTGCATTATTAAATGACAAAACTGTATTAGTATTTAAATTGCTACTTATCTGAGAGGTGATGACTCTAGGCACTGATATTGAAGCAACTTTTAATGCATTACTATTCATATCTGAATTACGAGGCCCATAATTAATACCACATTTCTCTATTTGGCATTCAAACTCTATTGATATCCATTCCCTTCTTTCCACTATTTGCATCTGACAGCCCTCAAGTTATGCAACATTAGGATTTTTACAAACATTGCTTTTCTTGAAAGTGATGAATATTTGACAGTTTTAGCTCATAACCCCTTTATTATGTCTGCATTATTTTAAATGCAATACTTAAACAATAACCATGTATCTTTTAGGACAGGTAAACTTCTGGTGGAATATCACTCAGTATTCTCTGAAGTTTTACATCATAATAAGTTTTATTTTTACATTTTGACATCTTCAGCTCACCATGTCACCAGACTTTCCTGCAGCGGAAAGTGTATGTTATACCATATGCATTTCCTGTATCATTTCCTGAATGGCCTCCAACCTACAAGTTGCAACAGCTTGCATGTATGTGAAGTTATGGGTTTTGTGCTGCAGTAAAAGACTATGGATATTTAGAGCACAGGCATTTAAATCTGGTATAGAAAACCCTTTTAAAGCTTATTCTTAGCTGATATCTCAGCCTGGGAATGTATACATTTGTTTCATCATTAGAAAAATGTAAAACAATCCTCTGGTAGATACATTGTATATTTAATAGTGCTGGATAGAGGATCGTTTACTATGATTATATGCACAGTTTATTTTTTATAACCAGATGTCAACCTACTTAACTGAATCAAAGCAAAATATTATCTAACCTTTGGCTGGGAATATTTCAGTAACAGATATTAGTAGCTTCCTCTTTATAGCATCTCATGGAATAAAATCCAGGTAATGTGCTATTAACCTCATTGTTGATGGACTAAGTCATATAAAATGTTATATCCTATTTAGCAGTGGAATAACAGGCTGGTTGTTTGTCTAGGTTCAACTGCTTCAATAAAAATAAGAAACATGATAATCGGCAAGCAGATAAAACATAACAAAAACGTATTTTCAAGGAGATAAAGCATATTATAAACAATACAGACTGATAAATCAAGTCCTGGATTTGCCTGATATTAGATTATATTATGATGGCACATACATTCTCTGGAATTTAAATAATTTACTTCTGAAAACATAGTACTTCTTAACTGCAACATGTAGCTAGCAGCTGTAGATAAGAGGAATACTTTTTTTTGCCAAAATGTGCATCCCAGCTATAATTAACTCTTCTCATTTCATAGGCCTCATAAGCAAATTATTTCACCACAACGTGTGCACAGTACAAGGTATAACACTGTACAAGGTATAAGCACAGTACAAGGTATAAGCACTGTGCAAGGTATAAGCACAGTACAAAGCATAAGCACTGTACATGGTATAACCACTGTACAAGATATAAGCAAAGTACAAGGTATAACACAGTACAATGTATAAGCGCAATACACTGTATAAGCACTGTACAAGGTATAAGCACAGTACAATGCATAAGCACAGTAGAAGGTATAAGTACTGTACAAGGTATAAGTACTGTACAAGGTATAACACGGTACAAGGTATAACAATGTACAAGGTACAAGCACTGTACAAGGTATAAGCACAGTACAAGTTATAAGCACTATGCAAGGTATAACACTGTAGAAGGTATAAGCACAGTACAAGGTATAAGCACTGTGCAAGATATAAGCACAGTACAAGGCATAAGCACTGTACATGGTATAACCACTGTACAAGATATAAGCAAAGTACAAGGTATAACACAGTACAATGTATTATAAGCACAATACACTGTATAAGCACTGTACAAGGTATAAGCACAGTACAATGCATAAGCACAGTAGAAGGTATAAGTACTGTACAAGGTATAAGTACTGTACAAGGTATAACACGGTACAAGGTATAACAATGTACAAGGTACAAGCACTGTACAAGGTATAAGCACAGTACAAGTTATAAGCACTATGCAAGGTATAACACTGTACAAGGTATAAGCTCAGTACAAAATAGAAAGCACTGTACAAGGTATAACCAATGTACAAGGTATAAGCATAGTACAAGGTATAAGCACTGTAAAAAGTATAAGAACTGTTCAAGGTATAACACTATATAGGGTATAAGCACTGTACAGGGTATAACACTGTAGAAGGTATAAACACAGTACAATGCATAAGCACAGAAGGAGGTATAAGTACTGTACAAGGTATAAGCACAGTACAAGGTATAAGCACTGTACAGGGTATAACACTGTACAAGGTATAAGCACAGTATAAGGTATAGGCGCTGTACAGGGTATAACACTGTACAAGATATGAGGACTATACAATATGCACTGTACAAGGTACAACACAGTACAAAGTATAACAACAGTAGAAGATATAAGCACAGTACAAGGTATAAGCACTGTATAAGGTATAAGCACTGTACAGGGTATAACACTGTACAAGATATGAGGACTGTACAATATGCACTGTACAAGGTACAACACAGTACAAAGTATAACAACAGTAGAAGGTATAAGCACAGTACAAGGTATAAGCACTGTAAAAAGTATAAGCACTGTTCAGGGTATAACACTATATAGGGTATAAGCACTGTACAGGGTATAACACTGTAGAAGGTATAAACACAGTACAAGGCATAAGCACAGAAGGAGGAATAAACACAGTACAAGGTATAAGCACCGTACGAGTTATAAGCACTGTACAAGGTATAACACAGTGCAAGGTATAAGCAAAGTACAATGTATAAGCACTGTACAGGGTATAAGCACAACACAAGGTATAAGCACTGTACAAGGTATAAGCACCGTACAAGATATAAGCATAGTACAAGGTATAAGCACAGTACACGGTCTAAGCACTGTACAGGGTATAGCACTGTACAAGGTATAAGCACAGTACAAGGTATAAGCACTGTACAAGGTATAAAACTGTAGAAGGTATAACACTCTACAAAGTATAAGTACAGTACAAGGTATAAGCCCTGCACAAGGTATAAGCACAGTACAAGATATAAGCACAGTACAAGGTATAAGTACTGTGCACGGTATAACACTGTACAAGGTATACGCCTTGCATAAGGTATAAACACTGTACAAGGTATAAGTACTGTGATAGGTATAAGCAATGTACAAAGTATAGCACTGTACAAGGTATAAGCACAATACAAGGTATATGCACTGTACAAGGTATAAGCACTGTACAGTGTATAACACAGCACAATGTTTAAGCACAGTACAAGGTATAAGCACTGTACAAGATATAATCACCATACAAGGTATAAGCACTGTATAAGGTAAAAGCACAATACAAGGTATAAGCACTGTACAAGGTATAAGCATCATACAAGGTATAAGCACAGTCCAAGGTATAAGCACAGTAGAAGGTATAACACTGTACAAGGTATGAGCACTGTACAATAACACTGTACAAGGTGTAAGCACTATACAGGGTATAACACTGTACAAGGTATAAGAACAGTACAAGGTATAAGCACAGTACAAGGTATAAGCACTGTAAAAAGTATAAGCACTGTTCAAGGTATAACACAATACAGGGTATAAGCACTGTATAGGGTATAATCACCGTATTAGGTATAACACTTTGCAAGGTATAAGCACAGCAGAAGGTAAAAGCACAGTACAAGGTATAAGCACAGTACAAGGTATACCACTGTACAAGGTATAATCACCGTATTAGGTATAACACTTTGCAAGGAATAAGCACAGCAGAAGGTAAAAGCACAGTACAAGGTATAAGCACAGTACAAGGTATAACACTGTACAAGATATAAGCATTGTATAAGGTATAGGTACTGTACATAGTATAAGCACAGTTGAAGGTATAAGCACTGTACAAGGTATAAGCACAGTACAAGGTATAAGCATTGTGCAAGTTATAAGCACTGAACAAGGTATAATACTGTACAAGGTGTAAGCACTGTACAGAGTATAACACCGTACAAGGTATAAACACAGTACAAGGCATAAGCACATTACAAGGTATAAGCACTGTAGAAGGTATAAGCACCGTACAAGGTATAAGCACTTTCCAAGGTATAAGCAAAGTACACCATATAAGCACTGTACAGGGTATAAGCACAATACAAGCTATAAGCACAGTACAAGGTATAACAGTGTACAAGGTATCAGCACTGTACAATAAGCACTGTACAATGTATAACACAGTACAAGGTATAAGAACAGTACACGGTCTATGCACTGTACAGGGTATAACACTGTGCAAGGTATAAGCACTGTACAGGGTATAGCACTGTACAAGGTAAAAGCACAGTACAAGGAATAAGCACTGTACAAGGTATAACACTGTAAAAGGTATAACACTGTACAAGGTATACGTACAGTACAAGGTAAAAGCCCTGCACAAGGTATAAGCACAGTACAAGATATAAGCACAGTACAAGGTATAAGTACTGTACACAGTATAACACTGTACAAGGTATAAGCACTGTACAAGGTATAAGCACAGTACAAGGTATAAGCACTGTGAAAGGTATAAGCACTGTACAAGGTATAACACTGTACAAGGTATCAGCACAGTACAAGGTATATGCACTTTACAAGGTATAAACACTGTACAAGGTATAACACTTTGCAAGGTATAAGCACAGTAGAAGGTAAAAGCACAGTACAAGGTATAAGCACAGTACAAGGTATAACACTGTACAAGGTATAACACTGTACATGGTATAAGCATTGTACAAGGCATAGGTACTGTACAAGGTATAAGCACAGTAGTAGGTATAAGCACTGCACAAGGTATAACACTGTAGAAGGTATAACACTGTACAAGGTATAAGCACTTACAGGGTATAACAATGTAGAAGGTATAAGCACTGTACGGGGTATAACACTGTACATGGTATAAGCACAGTAGAAGGTATAAGCACTGTGCAAGGTATAAGCGCAGTACAAGGTATAACACTGTACAGGGTATAAGCACTGTACAGGTAATAACACTGCACAATGTATAAGCACAGTAAAGGTATAAGCACTGTACAAGGTATAATCACCATACAAGGTATAAGCACTGTACAAGGTAAAAGCACAGTACAAGGTATAAGCACTGTACAATGTATAAGCATCATACAAGGTATAAGCACAGTACAAGGTATAATCACAGTACAAGGTATAACACTGTACAGGGTATAAGCACTGTACAGCGTATAACACTGTACAAGGTATAAACAGAGTACAAGGTATAAGCACAGTACAAGGTACAAGCACTGTAGCAGATATAAGCACCATAGAAGGTATAAGCACTGTATAAGGTATAACACAAAACAATGTATAAACACAGTACAAGGTATAAGCACAGTACAAGTTATAAGCACTGTACAGGGTATACCACTGTATAAGGTATTAGCACTGTACAAGGTATAAGCACAGTACAAGGTATAACACTTTACAAGGTATGTGCACTGTACAATAAGCACTGTAGAAGGTATAACACAGTACAAGGTATAAGCACTGTACAAGGCATTAGCACTATACAGGGTATGACACTGTAAAAGGTAAAAGCACTGCACAGGGTATAGCACTGTACAAGGTATAAGCACAGTACAAGGTATAAGCACTGTACAAGGTATACCACTGTACAAGGTATAAGCACTGTACAAGGTATAAGCACAGTACAATGTATAAGCCCTACACAAGGTATAAGCCCTGCACAAGGAAGAAGCACAGTACAAGGTATAAACCCTGCACAAGATATAAGCACAATACAAGGTATAAGCATAGGGCAGGGTATAAGCACAGTAAAAGGTATAAGCACTGTACAAGGTTTAAGCACAGTTTAAAGTATAAACACTGTGCAAGGCATAAGCACAGTACAAGGTAGAATCACAGTACAAGGTATAAGCACTGTAGAAGGTATAAGCACTGTGAAAGGTAGAATAATGTTCAAGGTATAACACTTTGCAAGTTATAAGCACAGTACAAGGTATAAGAACTGTACAAGGTATAAACAATGTACAAGGTATAATCACAGTACAAGGTATAATACTGGACAAGGTATCAGCAGAGTACAAGGTATAAGCACTGTGAAAGGTATAAGCACTGTACAAGGTATAACACTGTACAAAGTATCAGCACAGTAAAAGGTATATGCACTTTACAAGGTATAAACACTGTACAAGGTATAACACTTTGCAAGGTATAAGCACAGTAGAAGGTAAAAGCACAGGTCAAGGTATAAGCTCAGTACAAGGTATAACACTGTACAAGGTATAACACTGTACATGGTATAAGCATTGTACAAGGCATAGGTACTGTACAAGGTATAAGCACAGTAGAAGGTATAAGCACTGTACACGGTATAACACTGTAGAAGGTATAACACTGTACATGGTATAAGCACTGTACAGGGTATAACACTGTAGATGGTATAAGCACTGTACAGGGTATAACACTGTACATGGTATAAGCACAGTAAAAGATATAAGCACTGTGCAAGGTATAAGCACTGTGCAAGGTTTAAGTGCAGTACAAGGTATAACACTGTAAAGGGTATAAGCACTGTACAGGTAATAACACTGCACAACGTATAAGCACAGTACAAGGTATAAGCACTGTACAAGGTATAATCACCATACAAGGTATAAGCACTGTACAAGGTAAAAGCACAGTACAAATTATAAGCACTGTACAATGTATAAGCATCATACAAGATATAAGCACAGTACAAGGTATAAGCACAGTACAAGGTATAACACTGTACAAGGTATAAGCACTGTAGCAGATATAAGCACCGTAGAAGGTATAAGCACTGTACAAGGTATAACCCAAAACAATGTATAAACACAGTACAATGTATAAGCACAATACAAGTTATAAGCACTGTACAGGGTATACCACTGTATAAGGTATTAGCACTGTACAAGGTATAAGCACAGTACAAGGTATAAGACTTTACAAGGTATGTGCACTGTACAATAAGCACTGTACAAGGTATAACACAGTACAAGGTGTAAGCACAGTAGAAGGTATAAGCACTGCACAAGGTATAAGCATAGTACAAGGTATAAGCACAGTACAAAGTATAAGCACAGTACAAAGTATAAGCACTGTACAAGGCATTATCACTATACAGGGTATAGCACTGTACAAGGTATAAGCACAGTACAAGGTATAAGCACTGTACAAGCTATACTACTGTACAAGGTATAAGCACTGTACAAGTTATAAGCACAGTACAAGGTATAAGCCCTACACAAGGTATAAGCCCTGCACAAGATATAAGCACAATACAAGGTATAAGCATAGGACAGGGTATAAGCACAGTAAAAGGTATAAGCACTGTACAAGGTTTAAGCACAGTTTAAAGTATAAACACTGTGCAAGGCATAAGCACAGTACAAGGTTGAAACACAGTACAAGGTATAAGCAATGTACAAGGTATAATCACAGTACAAGGTATAACACTGGACAAGGTATCAGCAGAGTACAAGGTATAAGCACTGCACAAGGTATAAGCACAGTAAAAGGTATAAGCACTGTACAAGGTATAAGCACAGTACACGGTATAAGCACTTTGCAATGTATAAGCTACTTTACAAGGTCTAACAGTGTACAAGGTATAAGCACTGCACATGGTATAAGCCTGTAAAGGTATAAGCACTTTACAGGGTATAACACTGTACAGGGTATAAGCACAGTACAAGGTATTAGCACTGTACAAGGTTTAAGCACAGTACAAGGTATAAGCACTGTACAAGGTATAAGTGCTGTACAAGGTATAACACTTTACAAGGTATAAGCACAGTAGAAGGTATAAGCACAGTACAAGGAATAACACTGTACAGGGTATAAGCACTGTACAAGGTGTAAGCACAGTACAAGGTATATGTACTGTACTAGGTATAACAATGTACAAGGTATAAGCACAGTATAAGGTATAAGCACTGTACAGGGTATAACACTGTACAGGGTATAAGCACAGTACAAGGTATATGCACTGTACAAGTTATAGACATCATAGTAGGTATAAGCACAGTACAATGTATAAGCACTGTACAAGGTATAACACTGTACAAGATATGAGCACTGTACAATAAGCACTGTACAAGGTATAACACAGTACAAAGTATAACCACAGAAGAAGGTATAAGCACAGTACAAGGTATAAGCACTGTATAAGGTATAAGCACTGTACAAGTTATAGACATCGTAGTAAGTATAAGCACAGTACAATGTATAAGCACTGTACAAGATATGAGCACTGTACAATAAGCAATGTACAAGGTATAACACAGTACAAAGTATAACCACAGTAGAAGGTATAAGCACAGTACAAGGTATAAGCACTGTATAAGATATAAGCACTGCACAGGGTATAACACTGTACAAGGTATAAGCACTGCACAGGGTATAAGCACAATACAAGGTATAAGCACAGTACAAGGTATAACACTGTACAAGGTATCGGCACTGTACAATAAGCACTGTACAATGTATAACACAGTACAAGGTATAAGCACAGTATACGGTCTATGCACTGTACAGGGTATAACACTGTACAAGGTATAAACACTGTACAGGGTATAGCACTGTACAAGGTATAAGCACAGTACAAGGTAAAAGCCCTGCACAAGGTATAAGCACAGTACAAGATATAAGCACAGTGCAAGGTATAAGTACTGTGCACAGTATAACACTGTAAAAGGTATAAGCACAGTACAAGGTATAAGCACTGTACAAGGTATAAGCACTGTGAAAGGTATAAGCACTGCACAAGGTATAAGCACTGTGGAAGGTAGAACACCGTTCAAGGTATAACACTTTGCAAGTTATAAGCACAGTACAAGGTATAACACTGGACAAGGTATGAGCAGAATACAAGGTATAAGCACTGTACAAGGTATAAGCACAGTAAAAGGTATAAGCGCTGTACAAGGTATAAGCACAGTACACGGTATAAGCACTTTGAAATGTATAAGCACTTTACAAGGTCTAATAGTGTACAAGGTATAAGCACTGCACACGGTATAAGCCTGTAAATGTATAAGCACTTTACAGGGTATAACACTGTACAGGGTATAAGCACAGTACAAGGTATTAGCACTGTACAAGGTATAAGCACAGTACAAGGTATAAGCACTGTACAAGATATAAGTGCTGTGCAAGGTATAACACTTTACAAGGTATAAGCACAGTAGAAGGTATAAGCACAGTACAAGGAATAACACTGTACAAGGTATAAGCACTGTACAAGGTATAAGCACAATACAAGGTATAAGTACTGTACTAGGTATAACAATGTACAAAGTATAAGCACAGTATAAGGTATAAGCACTGTACAGGGTATAACACTGTACAAGGTATAAGCACAGTACAAGGTATATGCACTGTACAAGTTATAGACATCATAGTAAGTATAAACACAGTACAATGTATAAGCACTGTACAAGGTATATCACTGTACAAGATATGAGCACTGTACAATAAGCACTGTACAAGGTATAACACAGTACAAAGTATAACCACAGAAGAAGGTATAAGCACAGTATAAGGTATAAGCACTGTATAAGGTATAAGCACTATACAAGTTATAGACATCGTAGTAAGTATAAGCACAGTACAATGTATAAGCACTGTACAAGGTATAACACTGAACAAGATATGAACACTGTACAATAAGCGCTGTACAAGGTATAACACAGTACAAAGTATAACCACAGTAGAAGGTATAAGCACAGTACAAGGTATAAGCACTGTATATGGTATAAGCACTGTACAGGGTATAACACTGTACAAGGTATAATCACCTTACAAGGTACAAGGTAAAAGTGCAGTACAAGGTATAAGCACTGTAGAAGGTATAAGCATCATACAAGGTATAAGCACAGTAAAAGGTATAAGCACAGTGCAAGGTTTAAGCACTGTGAAGGGATACCACTGAAGAAGGTATGAGCACTGTACAGGGTATATCCTTGTAGAAGGTATAAGCACAGTACACAGTATTAGCACTGTAAAAGGTATAACATTGTACAGGGTATAAGCACTGTACAAGTTATAAGCACAGAACAAGGTGTAAGCCCTGCACAAGGTATAAGCACAGTACAAGGTATAAACCCTGCACAAGATATAAGCACAGTACAAGGTATAAGAACAGTACAAGGTATAAGCACTGTAGAAGGTATAAGCACTGTACAAGGTATAAGCATTATACAAGGTATAACACTGTGCAAGGTATAAGCACTGTAGAAGGTATAAGCACAGAACAAGGTATAAGCCCTGCACAAGGTATAAACCCTGCACAAGATATAAGCACAGTACAAGGTATAAGCATAGGAAAAGGTATACTCACAGTACAAGGTATAAGCACTGTATAAGGCATACATACAGTTTAAGGTATGAACAATGTGCAAGGTATAAGCACAGTACAAGGTATAACACTTTACAAGGTATGCGCATTGTACAATAAGCACTGTACATGGCATAACACAGTACAAGGTATAAGCACTGTACAAGGTATAAGCACTGTGAAGGGATAACACTGAAGAAGGTATGAGCACTGTACAGGGTATATCCTTGTAGAAGGTATAAGCACAGTACAAGGTATTAGCACTGTAAAAGGTATAACATTGTAGAGGGTATAAGCACTGTGGAAGGTATAAGCACAGAACAAGGTATAAGCATCATACAAGGTATAAGCACAGCACAAGGTATAAGCACAGTACAAGGTTTAAGCACAGTATAAGGTATAAGCACTGTACAGGGTATAACACTGTACAAGGTATAAGCACAGTACAAGGTATAAGCACTGTAGGTATAAGCACAGTACAATGTATAAGCACTGTACAGGGTATAACACTGTACAAGGTATGAACACAGTACAAGGTATAAGAACAGTACAATGTATAAGCACTGTAGAAGGTATAAGCACTGTGCAAGGTATAAGCATTGTACAAGGTATAACACTGTACAAGGTATAAGCACTGTAGAAGGTATAAGCACAGTCAAGGTATAAGCACAGTACAAGGTATAAGCACAGTACAAGGTATAAGCACTGTACAAGGTATAAGCACTGTACAAGGTATAAGCACTGTACAAGGTATAAGCACTGTACAAGGTATAACAATGTACAAGTTATAAGCACTGTACAAGGTATAAGCAGAGTACTAGGTATAAGCACAGTACAAGGTATAAGCACAGTACTAGGTATAAGCACAGTACTTGGTATAAGCACAGTATAAGGTATAAGCACAGTACAAGGTATACGCACTGTGGAAGGTAGAACACTGTTCAAGGTATAACTCTGTACCAGGTATAATCACAGCACAAGGTATAACACTGGACAAGGTATAACAACAGTACAAGGTATAAGCCCTGCACAAGGTATAAGCACAGTACAAGGTATAAGCACTGTACAAGGTATAACACTGTACAAGGTATAAGCACTGTACAAGGTATAAGCACAGTACAAGGTATAAGCACTGTACAGGATATAACACTGTACAAGGTATAAGCACAGTACAAGGTATAAGCACAGTACAAGGTATAATACTGTACAAGGTATAAGCCCAGTACAAGGTATAAGCACAGTGCAAGGTATAAGCACTGTACAGGGTATAACACTGTACAAGGTATAAGCACCATAAAAGGTATAAGCACCGTACAAGATATAAGCACAGTACAAGGTATAACACTGTACAAGGTATGAGCACTGTACAATAAGCACTGCACAAGGTATAAGCGCTGTACAAGGTATAAAACTTTACAGGGTATAAGCACAGTACAAGGAATAAGCACTGTACATGGTATAAGCACAGTATAAGGTGTAACACTGTATAAGGTGTAAGCACTGTACAAGGTATAAGATTGTACAAGGTATAAGCACTGTACAGGGTATAACACTGTACATGGTATAAGCTCCATAAAAGGTATAAGCACCGCACAAGGTATAAGCACAGTACAAGGTATAAGCACAGTACAAGGTATAAACACTGTACAAGGTATAAGCACTGTCCAAGGTATAAGCTGTATAAGGTATAAGCACTGTACAAGGTATAACACAGTACAAGGTATAAGCTGTATAAGGTATAAGCACTGTACAAGGTATAAGCAGTGTATAAGGTGTAAGCACTGTACAAGGTATAACTGTAAAGGTATAAGCACTGTACAAGGTATAAGCACAGCACAAGGTATAAGCACTGTGCAAGTTATAAGCACTGTACAAGGTATAAGCACTGTACAAGGTATAAAGCACAAGGTATAAGCACTGTACAATGTATAAGCACTGTAGAAGGTATAAGCACTGTGCAAGGTATAAGCATTGTACAAGGTATAACACTGTACAAGGTATAAGCACAGTACAAGGTATAAGCACAGTACAAGGTATAAGCACTGTCCAAGGTATAAGCTGTATAAGGTATAAGCACTGTACAAGGTATAACACAGTACAAGGTATAACACTGTACAAGGTATAAGCACAGTACAAGGTATAAGCACTGTGCACGGTATAAGCACTGAGCAAGGTATAAGCAGAGTACTAGGTATAAGCACAGTACAAGGTATAAGCACAGTACTAGGTATAAGCACAGTACTTGGTATAAGCACTGTGCAAGGTATAAGCACTGTACAAGAAGGTATAAGCACTGTACAAGGTATAAGCACAGTACTTGGTATAAGCACAGTATAAGGTATAAGCACAGTACAAGGTATAAGCACTGTGGAAGGTATAAGCACTGTGCAAAGTATAACATTGCACAAGGTTTAAGCACTGTGCAGGGTATAAGACTGTACAAGGTATAAGCACTGTACAGAGTATAATACTGTACAGTACAAGGTATAAGCACAGGTATAAGCACTGTACAGGTATAAGCCCTGCACAAGGTATAAGCACAGTACAAGGTATAAGCACTGTACAAGGCATAACACTGTACAAGGTCTAACACTGTACATGGTATAAGCACAGTCCGAGGTATAAGCACTGTACAAGGTATACGCACTGTGGAAGGTAGAACACTGTTCAAGGTATAACACTGTACAAGGTATAAGCACAGTACAAGGTATAAGAACTGTACAAGGTATAAGCACTGTACAAGGTCTAACAGTGTACAAGGTATAAGCACTGTACAGGGTATAACACTGTACAAGGTATAAGCTGTAAAAGGTATAACACTGTACAAGGTATAAGCACAGTACAAGGTATAAGAACTGTACAAGGTATAAGCAATGTACAAGGTATAATCACAGTACAAGGTATAACACTGGACAAGGTATAACAACAGTACAAGGTATAAGCCCTGTAAGGTAAGCACTGTACAATGTATAACACAGTACAAGGTATAAGCACAGTATAAGCACAAGTTATAAGCACTGTACAAGGTCTAACATGGTACAAGATATAAGCACTGTACAGGGTATAACACTGTACAAGGTATAAGCACTGTACAGAGTATAACACTGTACAAGATATAAGCACAATACAAGGTATAAGCACTGTGCACAGTATAACACTGTACAAGGTATAACACTGTACAAGGTATAAGCACTGGAGAAGGTATAAACACTGTACAAGGTATAACACTTTGCAAGGTAGAAGCACAATACAAGGTATAAGCACAGTACAAGGTATAACACTGTACAAGGTATGACACTGTACAAGGTATAAGCACTGTACAAGATATAAGCACAGTACAAGGTATAAGCACTGTACTGGGTATAACAATGTACAAGGCATAAGCACATTATAAGGTATAAGCACTGTACAGGGTATAACACTGTACAAGCTATAAGCACAGTACAAGGTATAAGCACTGTACAAGTTATAGACATCGTAGTAGGTATAAGCACAGTACAATGTATAAGCACTGTACAAGGTATAACACTGTACAAGATATGAGCACTGTACAATAAGCACTGTACAAGGTATAACACAGTACAAAGTATAACCTCAATAGAAGGTATAAGCACAGTACAAGGTATAAACACTGTACAGGGTATAACACTGTACAAGGTATAAGCACTATTTAAGGTATAACACTATACCGGGTATAAGCACTGTACAGGGTATAATACTGTACAAGGTATAAACAGAGTACAAGGCATAAGCACAGTACAAGGTATAAGCACTGTACAAGGTATAACACCATACAATGTATAAGCACTGTACAAGGTATAACACAGTACAAGATATAAGCATAGTACAAGGTCTAAGCACTGTACAGGGTATAACACTGTACAAGGTATAAGCACAGTACAGGGTATAGCACTGTACAAGGTATAAGCACAGCACAAGGTATAAGCACTGTACAATGTATAACACTGTAGAAGGTATAACACTGTAGAAGGTATAAGTATAGTACAAGGTATAAGCCATGCCCAAAGTATAAGCACAGTACAAGATATAAGCACAGTACAAGGTAAAAGTACTGTGCACAGTATAACACTGTACAGGGTATAAGTACAGTACAAGGTATAAGCACTGTACAAGGTATAAGCACAGTACAAGGTATAAGCACTATGAAAGGTATAAGAATGGCACAAGGTATAACACTGTACAAGGTATAAGCACCGTACAAGGTATATGCACTGTACAAGGTATAAGCATTGTACAAGGTATAACACTTTGCAAGGTATAAGCACAATAGAAGCTAAATGTACAGTACAAGATATAAGCACAGTACAATGTATAACACTGTACAAGATTTAACACTGTACAAGGTATAAGCATTGTAAAAGGTATAACACTTTGCAAGGTATAAGCACAATAGAAGCTAAATGTACAGTACAAGGTATAAGCACAGTACAATGTATAACACTGTACAAGATTTAACACTGTACAAGGTATAAGCATTGTAAAATGTATAGGTACTGTACAATGTATAAGCATAGTAGAAGGTATAAGCACTGCGCAAGATGTAAGCACTGTACAAGGTATAAGCACTGTACAGGGTATAACACTGTAGAAGGTATAAGCACTGTACCGGGTATAACACTGTACAGGGTATAAGTTCAGTACAATGTATAAGCACTGCGCAAGGTATAAGCACAGTAGAAGGTATAAGCACATTTGAAGGTATAAGCAAAGTATAATGTATAAGCACTGTACAAGGTATAAGCACTGTGCAAGATATAAGCACTGTGCAAAGTATAAGCACAGTACAAGGTATAACACTGTACAGGGTATAAGCACTGTACAAGGTATAATCACCATACAAGGTATAAGCACTGTACATGGTAAAAGCACAGAACAAGGTATAAGCACTGTAGAAGGTATAAGCACTGTACAGGGTATAGCACTGTATACTGTATAAACACTGTACAGGGTATAACACTGTACAGGGCATAAGCACTGTACAGGGTATAACACTGTACAAGGTATAATCACAGTACAAGGTATAAGCACAGGATAAGGTATAAGCACTGTAGAGGATATAAGCACCGTAGAAGGTATAAGCACTGTACAAGGTAAAACACAGAACAATGTATAAGCACAGTACAAGGCAAAAGCACAGTACAAGGTATAAGCACTGTACAGGGTATAAGCACTGTACAAGGTATACGCACAGTATAAGGTATATGCACTTTACAAGGTATAAGCACACTACAAGGTATAAGCACAGTACAAGGTATAAGCACTAAACAGGGTATAACACTGTAAAAGGTATATGCACTGTACATGGTATAGCACTGTCCAAGGTATACGCACAGTACAAGTTATAAGCACTGTACAAGGTATAACACTGTAGAAGGTATAACACTGTTCAAGGTATAAGCACAGTAAAAGTTATAAGCCTTTCATAAGGTATAAGCACAGTACAAGGTATAAGCACTGTGAAAGCTATAAGCACTGTACAAGGTATAACACTGTACAATGTATAAGCACTGTACAAGGTATAATACTTTTCAAGGTAGAAGCGCAATACAAGGTATAAGCCCAGTACAAGGTATAACATTGTACAAGGTATAACACTGTACAAGGTATAAACACAGTACAGGGCATAAGCACAGTACAAGGTATAAGCACTGTGCAAGGTATAAGCATCGTAAAAGGTATAAGCAGTGTACAAGGTATAACACAGTACAAGATATAAGCTCAGTAAAACGTATAAGCACTGTACAGGGTATAAGCACAGAACAAGCGATAAGCACCTTACAAGGTATAAGCATTGCACAAGGTATAAGCAGAGTACAAGGTATAACACTGTACAAGGTATCAGCACTGTACAATAAGCACTGTGCAATGTATAACACAGTACAAGGTATAAGCACATTACAACTTATAAGCACAGTAGAAGGTATAAACACTATACAGGGTATTACACAGTATAAGGCATAAGCACTGTACAGGGTATAGCACTGTACAAGTTATAAGCACAGTACAAGGTATAAGCACTGTGCAAGGTATAACACTGTAGAAGGTATAACACTGTACAAGGTATAAGCACTGGAGAAGGTATAAACACTGTACAAGGTATAACACTTTGCAAGGTAGAAGCACAATACAAGGTATAAGCACAGTACGTGGTATAACACTGTACAAGGTATGACACTGTACAAGGTATAAGCACTGTACAAGATATAAGCACAGTACAAGGTATAAGCACTCTGCAAGGTATAAGCACTGTACAAGGTATAACACTGTACAAAGTATAAGCACTGTACAGGGTATAACACTGTAGAAGGTACAAACACTGTACTGGGTATAACACTGTACATGATATAAGTACAGTACAAGGTATAAGCACTGTGCAAGGTATAAGCACAGTAGAAGGTATAAGCACTGTGTAAGGTGTACACTGTACAAGGTATAAACACTGTACAAGGTATAACACTATACAGGTTATAAACACTGTACAGGGTATTACACTGTACAAGGTAAAAACACAGTACAATGTATAAGAACAGTAAAAGTTATAAGCAGTTGAAAGTGGCGTAAAAGTACGCTGAAAGCCAATGAGTCAGGAAATCAACCTGCAAACACCGCCAATGATTGGAACTGCCACAGCGTCTCAAATACAAATACGATACTGAACAAATCTGTAGTCACGGACTCCAGAACCAGACAATATCAAATTTTATTCCACATAACAATCCAGGTTAAGCGCTTTCACACACAAATCGTGTGCTTCCTCAGAACAATACTTTCCAATACATTCACAGCTTAAATAGCAAAATTGGCGCCAAGATTTGTAAAGGCTTCTTAAAGCTGTAGCGCCATTTATGTGCAAAAGTCTGAAACCTGTAAAAAATATATATACAAATATATGACTTTAACAAAGTATACATAAATTTAATAAAATATACATAAATTTGATATTCTCCTACTTTAGATGTGTGCTCCTAAAATACATATCAAATATACTATGTACAACAATACCAATGTGTACCATAATAAACTGTATACAAAATTGTATAAAAAATTAATTTGAGCTAAATAATGCATACATACATTAAATACTATGTGGCATCTTGGAAAAATTACTCTCGAACTCCATTAAAAATATATTACTTCGTTTAAAAACATTAAAAAACCCTCCATTTAAAAAATGTTTCATTGGAATAATACATGTGTATATAAATAAATAAATATGTTAAAACACTATATATATGTTCCTAATGATACTGATAGTAAAGAGATGATAGAAACTGTGCTAAGCTTAAAAATGAATGCACACAATACTCATATTTCTAATATAGGTTTGACTGATATGTATTCATTTATTCCTGGGTGTGTAGTTGCATCAGTCATTATTTGCCAATAGCATTCCCTGAATGCTAGATGCCCCTTGATGTTACCCCCCCTAGGATTGACCTTGATTACTTCTAAAATACAAAACCTAAACTCATGCTCTGCTCCTTTATTCATTATGTGCTTTGCTAAAGCATTTTTCTCGTCTTTTTTTCTAATAGAATATGTGTGTGCATATATCCTTTTCTTAAACTGCTGTTCAGTTTTTCCTATATAATAGGATGGACAGGCAGTACATTTGGCCAGATATACTATGCATTTAGTATTACAATTTCCCTTCTTTGTAGTTAATCTAGTCTTATTATAATTCCCTAACACTATCTCCTTTTTTTTTTGTGACTGATGCAACTACACACCCAGGAATAAATGAATACATATCAGTCAAACCTATATTAGAAATATGAGTATTGTGTGCATTCATTTTTAAGCTTAGCACAGTTTCAATCATCTCTTTACTATCAGTATCATTAGGAACATATATATAGTGTTTTAACATATTTATTTATTTATATACACATGTATTATTCCAATGAAACATTTTTTAAATGGAGGGTTTTTTAATGTTTTTAAACGAAGTAATATATTTTTAATGGAGTTCGAGAGAGTAATTTTTCCAAGATGCCACATAGTATTTAATGTATGTATGCATTATTTAGCTCAAATTAATTTTTTATACAATTTTGTATACAGTTTATTATGGTACACATTGGTATTGTTGTACATAGTATATTTGATATGTATTTTAGGAGCACACATCTAAAGTAGGAGAATATCAAATTTATGTATATTTTATTAAATTTATGTATACTTTGTTAAAGTCATATATTTGTATATATATTTTTTACAGGTTTCAGACTTTTGCACATAAATGGCGCTACAGCTTTAAGAAGCCTTTACAAATCTTGGCGCCAATTTTGCTATTTAAGCTGTGAATGTATTGGAAAGTATTGTTCTGAGGAAGCACACGATTTGTGTGTGAAAGCGCTTAACCTGGATTGTTATGTGGAATAAAATTTGATATTGTCTGGTTCTGGAGTCCGTGACTACAGATTTGTTCAGTATCGTATTTGTATTTGAGATGCTGTGGCAGTTCCAATCATTGGCGGTGTTTGCAGGTTGATTTCCTGACTCATTGGCATTCAGTGTACTTTTACGCCACTTTCAACTTCTTTTGTAGTTTACGCTGTTTTTTTTCTGTGGAAAGTTATAAGCAGTGTAGAAGGTATAATCACTGTACAGAGTGTAAGGACTGTACAAGGAATATGCACAGTACAAGGTATAAGCAATGTGCAAGGTATAACAGTGAACAGGGTATAACACTGCACAAGGTATAAGCACTGTACAAGGTATAATCACCTTACAAGGTATAAGCAGTGTACAAGGTAAAAGCGCAGTACAAGGTATAAGCACAGTATAAGGTATAAGCACTCTACAGGGTATAACACTGTACAATGTATAAGCACTGTACATGGTATAACAATGTAAAAGGTATAAGCACTTTACAAGGTATAAGCACTGTACAAGGTATAACACTGCACAGGTTATAAGCACTGTACAGGGTATAACAGAGTACAAGGTATAAGAACAGTAAAAGTTATAAGCACTGTAGAAGGTATAATCACTGCACAAGGTACAAGCACTGTACAAGGTATAACACAGAAGAATTTATAAGCACAGTACAAGGTATAAGCACTGTACAGGGTATAAGCACAATACAAGTTATAACACTTTACAAGGTATGGGCACTGTACAATAGGCACTGTACAAGGTATAACACAGTACAAGGTATAAGCTCAGTATAAGGTATAAGCACTGTACAAGGTATAAGCACTGTAAAGGGATAACATTGTAGAAGGTATGAGCACTGTACAGGGTATAGCCCTGTAGAAGGTATAAGCACAGTAGAAGGTATTAGCACTGTACAAGGTATAACATTGTACAGGGTATAAGCACTGTACAAGGTATAATCACAGTACAACGTATAAGCCCTGCACAAGGTATAAGCACAGTACAAGGTATAAGAACTGTGCAGGGTATAACACTGTACAAGGTCTAACACTGTACATGGTATAAGCACAGTGTGAGGTATAAGCACTGTACAAGGTATAATACAGTACAAGGTATAAGCCCAGTACAAGGTATAAGCACAGTGGAAGTTACAAGCACTGTACAAGGAATAACACTGTACAAGGTATAAGCACCATAAAAGGTATAAGCACCATACAAGTTATAAGCACAGTACAAGGAATAAGCACAGTACAAGGTATAACACTGTACAAGATATGAGCACTATACAATAAGCACTGCACAGGGTATAACACAGTACAAAGTATAAGCACATTACAAGGTATAAGCACTGTACAATGTAGTATTACTTTACATGGTATAACACTGTACAGGGTATAAGCACTGCACAGGGCATAGCACTGTACAAATTATAAGAACAGTACAAGGTATAAGCACTGTACAAGGTATAATACTGTACAAGGTATAAGCACTGTACAAGGTATAAGCACAGTACAAGGTATAAGCACTGTGCAAGGAATAACGCTGTACAAAGTAAACACTGTACAAGACATAAGCATAGTACAAGGTATAAGCACTGTACAAGGTATAAGCACAGTACAAAGTTTAAGCCCTGCACAAGGTATAAGCACATTGGAAGGTATAAGCACAGTACAAGATATAAGCACAGTACAAGGTATAAGCACTGTACAAGATATAGCACTGTCCAGGGTACAAGCACTGTACATGGTGTAACACTGTACAAGGTATAAGCGCAGTACAAGGTGTAAGTACTGTTCAAGGTATAAGCACAGTAAAAGTTGTAAGCCTTTCATAAGGTATAAGCACAGTGCAAGGTATAAGCACTGTACAAGGTATAAGCACAGTACAAGGTATAAGCACTGGGAAAGCTATAAGCACTGTACAAGGTATAACACTGTACAATGTATAAGCACTGTACAAGGTATAACACTTTTCAAGGTAGAAGCGCAATACAAGGTATAAGCCCAGTACAAGGTATAACATTGTACAAGGTATAACACTGTACAAGGTATAAACACAGTACAAGGCATAAGCACAGTACAAGGTATAAGCACTGTGCAAGGTATAAGCATCGTAAAAGGTATAAGCAGTGTACAAGGTATAACACAGTACAAGATATAAGCTCAGTAAAACGTATAAGCACTGTACAGGGTATAAGCACAGAATAAGTGATAAGCACCTTACAAGGTATAAGCATTGCACAAGGTATAAGCAGAGTACAAGGTATAACACTGTACAAGGTATCAGCACTGTACAATAAGCACTGTGCAATGTATAACACAGTACAAGGTATAAGCACAGTACAACGTATAAGCACAGTAGAAGGTATAAACACTATACAGGGTATTACACTGTATAATGTATAAGCACTGTACAGGGTATAACACTGTACAAGTTATAAGCACAGTACAAGGTATAAGCACTGTGCAAGGTATAACACTGTAGAAGGTGTAACACTGTACAAGGTATACACACAGTACAAGGTATAAGCCCTGCACAAGGTATAAGCACAGTGCAAGGTATAATCACTGTACAAGGTATAAGCATTGTACAAGGTATAACACTGTAGAAGGTATAACACTGTATAAGGTATACACAGAGTATAAGGTAAAAGACCTGCACAAGGTATAAGCACAGTACAAGGTATAAGCACTCTGAAAGGTATAACACTGTACAAGGTATAACACTGAACAAGGTATAAGCACTGTACAAGGTATAACACTGTACAAGGTGTAAGCACTGTCAAGGGTATAACACTGTAGAATGTATAAACACTGTACTGGGTATAACACTGTACATGGTATAAGCAAAGTACAAGGTATAAGCACTGTGCAAGGTATAAGCACAGTACAAGGTATAAGCACAGTACAAGGTATAAGCACAGTACAAAGTATAAGCAATGTGCAAAGTATAAGCACAGTACAAGGTATAACACTGAACAGGGTATAACACTGCACAAGGTTTAAGCACTATAGAAAGTATAATCACCTTACATGGTATAAGCACTGTACAAGGTAAAAGCGCAGTACAAGGTATAAGCACTGTAGAAGGTATAAGCATCATACAAGGTATAAGCACAGTACAAGGTATAAGCACAGTACAAGGTATAAGCACAATACAAGGTATAACACTGTACAAGGTATGAGCACTGTACAATAACACAGGACAAGGTATAACACAGTACAAAGTATAAGCACAATACAAGGTATAAGCACTGTATAAGGTATAAACACTGCACAGGGTATAACACTGTACAATGTATAAGCACTGTACATGGTATAACAATGTAAAAGGTATAAGCACTTTACAAGGTATAAGCACTGTACAAGGCATAACACTGTTCAGGGTATAAGCACTGTACTGGGTATAACACTGTGCAAGGTATAAATACAGTACAAGGTATAAGCACTGCAGAAGGTATAACACTGTACAAGGTATAAGCTCAGTATAAGGTATAAGCACTGTACAAGGTATAAGCACTGTTAAGGGATAACACTGTAGAAGGTATGAGCACTGTACAGGGTATAGCCCTGTAGAAGGTATAAGCACAGTAGAAGGTATTAGCACTGTACAAGGTATAATCACAGTACAATGTATAAACCCTGCACAAGGTATAAGCACAGTACAAGCTATAAGAACTGTGCAGGGTATAACACTGTACAAGGTCTAACACTGTACATGGTATAAGCACAGTGCAAGGTATAAGCACTGTACAAGGTATAATTCAGAACAAAGTATAAGCACAGTGCAAGGTATAAGCACTGTACAGGTTATAACACTGTACAAGGTATGAGCACCATAAAAGGTATAAACACCATTCAAGTTATAAGCACAGTACAAGGTATAAGCACAGTACAAGGTATAACACTGTACAAGATATGAGCACTGTACAATAAGCACTGCACAAGGTATAACACAGTACAAAGTATAAGCACATTACAAGGTATAAGCACTGTACAAGGTATTATTACTTTACATGGTATAACACTGTACAGGGTATAAGCACTGCACAGTGTATAGCACTGTACAAGTTATAAGAACAGTACAAGGTATAAGCACTGTACAAGGTATAATACTGTACAAGGTATAAGCACAGTACAAGGTATAAGCCCTACACAAGGTATAAGTCCTGCACAAGGTATAAGCACAGTACAAGGTATAAGCACTGCGCAAGGTATAACACTGTACAAAGTAAAACACTGTACAAGACATAAGCATAGTACAAGGTATAAGCACTGTACAAGGTATAAGCACAGTAGAAAGTATAAGCCCTGCACAAGGTATAAGCACAGTGGAAGGTATAAGCACAGTACAAGATATAGCACTGTCCAGGGTATAAGCACTGCACAAGGTGTAACACTGTACAAGGTATAAGCGCAGTACAAGGTGTAAGTACTGTACAAGGTATAAGCACTGTACAAGGTATAAGCAGAGTACAAGGTATGAACACTGTACAAGGTATAAGCAGACTGTGGACCTTATTTTGAAAGGCTGACACAAAGAAGCACTTTGAAGCTTGCTTTTAAGTCTATTCTGTTTGTTTGATTAACTTAAGAAGAAAAGTTTTGGGGCACTATAAGTTGCTTCAAGGAATAGTTATGCTATGTATGTATGTAAGGAGTTTGAATCAATTTCTAGTCATAAGCAACTAATTTTATGTTCAAGATATGGGTATCAAGAAATTTATTTCAGGAGTGAACACATAATAAGGGACATGACAAGAGACTTTATTATCGTTCTTTGTAGTGCATGGAGCTTTTTCTACCCATGTACTACCAGCTACAGAAATGTCAGGAAAAAAAGATAAATCTATAGGATTGTGAAGTGTTATACCAGCTTTTACAGATTTTGAAAGCTTGCAATACACTTCAGCACTGTCAAACAGACTGCAGGTGGAAAAAAAGTTTCCTTCAGAAGACTAGACTGCTTTAAAAGTACAAGGTATAAGCACTCTATAAGATATAAGCACTGTACAAAGTATAACAATGTTCAAGGTATAAGCAAAGCACAAGTTATAAGCACTGTACAAGGTTAAGCTCAGTACAAGGTATAAGCACTGTACAAGGTATAACACTGTACAAGGTATATGCACTGTACAGGGTATAACACTGTACAAGGTATAAGCACAGTACAATGTATAAGTACTGTACAAGGTATAAGCACAGTACAATGCATAGGCACAGTAGAAGGTATAAGTATTGTACAAGGTATAACACTGTGCAAGGTATAACACTGAACAAGCTAAAAGCACTGTACAAGGTATAAGCACTATGCAAGTTATAACACTGTAAGGGCATAAGCTCAGTACCAGGTATAAGAACTGTACAAGGTATAACCAACGTACAAGGTATAAGCACATTACAAGATATAAGCACTGTACAAGGTATAGCACTGTACATGGTATAAGCACTGTACAGGGAAAACACTGCACAAGGTATAAGCAACGTACAAGGTATAAGCACTGAACAAGGTATGAGCAGAGTACAAGGTATAAGCAATGTACAAGGTATAACGCAATACAAGGTATAAGCACAATACATGGTATAAGTACTGTACAATGTATAACACTTTACAAGGTATAAGGACTGTACAGGGTATAAGCACAGTACAAGGTATAAGCACTGTACAACGTATAAGCACAGTGCAAGGTATAGCACTGTGCAAGGTATAAGCACAGTGAAAGGTATAATCACAGTACAAGATATAAGCACTGGACATGGTATAAGCATAGTACAAGGTATAAGCGCTGTACAAGGTATACGCTCTGTACAAGGTATAACATTGTACAAAGTAAAATCACAGTATAAGGCATAAGCACAGTACAAGTTATAACCATTGTACAAGGAATAAGCACTGTACAAGGGATAAGCACAGTACAAGGTATAAGCACTGTTCAAGGTATAACACTGTACAAGGTGTAAGCACTGAACAGGGTATAACACTGTAGAAGGTATAAACACTGTACTGGGTATAACACTGTACAAGGTATAAGCGCTGTGAAAGGTATAAGCACTGTACAATGTATAAGCACAGTACAAGGTATAAGCACAGTAGAAGGTATAACACTGTACAAGGTATCAGCACTGTACAGTAAGCACTGCACAAGGTATAACACAGTACAAGGTATAAGCACAGTACAAGTATAAGCACTGTACAGGGTATAGCACTGTACAAGGTATAAGCACAGTACAATTTATAAGCACTGTACAAGGTATAACACTGTAGAAGGTATAACTCTGTACAAGGTATAAGCACAGTACAAGGAATAAGCACAGTTCAAGGTATAAGCACTGTGCAAGGTATAACACTGTACAGGGTGTAACATTGTACAAGGTATAAGCACAATACAAAGTATAACACTGTAAAAGGTATGAGCACAGTACAAGGTATAAGCACTGTACAAGGTATAAGCACTGTACAAGGTATAACACTTTGCAAGGTATAAGCACAATAGAAGGTATAAGCACAGTACAAGGTATAACACTGTACAGGATATAACACTGTAAAAGGTATGAGCACTGTACCGGGTATAGCCCTATAGAAGGTATAAGCACAGTAGAAGGTATTAGCACTTTACAAGTTATAACACTGTACAGGGTATAAGCACTGTGCAAGGTATAATACAGTATAAGGTATAAGCACTGTACATGGTATAAAACTGTACAAGGTATAAGCACCATAAAAGGTATAAGCACCGTACAAGTTATAAGCACAGTACAAGGTATAAGCAGAGTACAAGGTATAACACTGTACAAGGCATGAGCACTGTACAATAAGCACTGCAGAAGGTATAAAACAGTACAAAGTATAAGCACAGTACAAGGTATAACACTGCACAAGGTATAAGCACTGCACAGTGTATAGCAATGTACAAGGTATAAGCATTGTACAAGGTATAAGCACATTACAAGGTATAAGCCCTATACAAGGTATAAGCCCTGCACAAGGTATAAGCACAGTACAAGGTATAAGCACTGTGCAAGGTATGACACTGTATAAGGTAAAACACTGTACAAGACATAAGCACAGTACAAGGTATAAGTACTGTACAAGGTATAAGCACTATACAAGGTATAAGCACAGCACAAGGTATAAGCCCTGCACAAGGTATAACACTGTTCAAAGTATGAGCACTGTACAATAAACACTCTACAAGGTATAAGCACTGTACAAGGTATAAGCACTGTATAAGGTATAAGACTGCACAAGGTATAAGCACTGCACAGCTTATAACACTGTACAGGTTATAAGCACTGTACAAGGTATAAGCACAGTACAAGGTATAAGCTCTGTAAAAGGTATAAGCACTGTACAAGGTATAACACTTTACAAGGTATAAGCACAGTAGAAGGTGTAAGTACAGCACAAGGTATAACACTGTACAAGGTATAAGCACTGTACAAGCTATAAGCAAAGTACAAGGTATAAGCATTGTACAAGGTATAAGCACTGTACAAGGTATAACAATTTGCAAGGTAAAAGCACAGTACAAGGTATAAGCACAGTACAAGGTATAACCACTTTTCAAGGTATAAGCACTGTATAAGGTATAAGACTGCACAAGGTATAAGCACTATACAGCTTATAACACTGTACAGGTTATAAGCACTGTACATGGTATAAACACAGTACAATGTATAAGCACTGTACAAAGTATAAGCACAGTACAAAGTATAAGCCCTTCACAAGGTATAAGCACAGTACAAGGTATAAGCACTGGGCAAGGTATAGCACTTTATAAGGTATAAGCACAGTACAAGGAATATCACTGTATAAGGTATATGTACAGAATAAGTTATAAGCACAATAGAAGGTAAAAGCACAGTACAAGGTATAAGCATAGTACAAGGTATAACACTGTAGAAGGTATAAGCACAGTACAAGGTATAAACCCTGCACAAGATATAAGCACAGTACAAGGTATAAGCATAGGACAAGGTATAAGCAAAGTACAAGGTATAAGCACTGTACAAGGTATAAGCACTGCACAAGGTATAGCAATGTACAAGGTAAAAGTACAGTACAAGGTATAACACTGTATAAGGTTAAAGCACAGTACAAGGTAGAAGCACTGTGTAAGGTATAAGCACTGTGCAAGGTATAACACTGTACAAGGAATAAGCACTGTACAGTGTATAACACTGTAGAAGGTATAAGCACTGTACAGGGTATAACACTGTACTTGGTATAAGCACAGCACAAGGTATAAGCTCTGTGCAAGATATAAGCACAGTAGAAGGTATAAGCACAGTTGAAGGTATAAGCACAGTAAAACGGATAACCACTGTACAAGGTATAAGCACAGTACAAGCTATACACACTGTGCAAGGTATAAGCACTGTGCAAAGTATAAGCACAGTACAAGGTATAACACTGTACAGGGAATAACACTGCACAAGGTATAAGCACAGTACAAGGTATAAGCACTGTACAAGGTATAATCACCATACAAGGTATAAGCACTGTTCAAGGTAAAAGCACAGTACAAGGTATAAACACTGTACAAGGTACAAGCATCATACAAGGTATAAGCACAGTACAAGGTATAACACTATACAAGGCATGAACACTGTACAATAACACTGTACAAGGTATAACACAGTACAAAGTATAAGCACTGTATAAGGTATAAGCACTGTACAGGGTATAACACTGTACAATGTACAAGCACTGTACAGGGTATAACAATATATAAGTTATAAGCACTGTACAAGGTATTAGCACTGTACAAGGTATAACACTGTACAGGGTATAACCACTGTACAGGGTATAACACTGTAAAATGTAGAAACGCAGTACAAGGTATAAGCACAGTACAAGGTATAGCACTGTAGAAAATACAAGCACTGTACAAGGTACAAGCACTGCACAAGTTATAACACCGGATAATGTATAAGCACAGTACAAGGTATAAGCACAGTACAAGGAATAAGCACTGCACAGGGTATAACACAGTACAAGGTATAAGCACTCTACAAGGTATAAGTATAGTACAAGGTATACGCCCTGCACAAGGTATAAGCAAAGTACAAGGTATAAGCACTGTGCAGGGTATAGCACTGTACAAGGTATAAGCACAGTGCAAGGTATAATCACAGAACAAGGTATAAGCACTGTACAAGGTATAACTATAGTACAAGGTATAACTATAGTACCTTGTACTGTGTTATACCCTGTGCAGTGCTTATTCCTTGTACCTTCTACAAGGTATAAACACAGTACAAGGTATAAGCACTGTAGAAGGTATAAGCACTGTCCAAGGTATAACAATGTACAACGTAAAAGCACAGTACAAGGTATATGGACAGTACAAGGTATAAGCATTGTACAAGGTATAAAACTGTCCAAGGTATAAGCACTGTGCAAGGTATAAGCACATTACAAGGTAGAAGCCCTACACAAGGTATAAGCCCTGCACAATGTATAAGCACAGCAGAAGGTATAAGCACTGTGCAAGGTATAACACTGTACAAGGTAAAACACTGTACAAGACATAAGCACAGTACAAGGTATAAACCCTGCACAAGATATAAGCACAGTACAAGGTATAAGCATAATTCAAGGTATAAGCATAGTACAAAGTATAAGCAAAGTACAAGGTATAAGCAGTGTGCAAGGCAGAAACACAGTACAAGGTATAAGCACTGTACAACGTATAAGCATGGTGCAAGGTATGACATTGTCCAAGGTATAACACTGTACAAGGTATAAGCACAGTGCAAGGTATAAGCATTGTACAAGGTATAAGCACTGTACAAGGTATAAGTACAGTACAAGGTTTAACACTGGACAAGATAGAAGCACAGTAGAAGGTTTATGCACTGTACAAGGTATAAGCACAGTAAAAGGTATAAACACTATACAAGGTATAAGCACAGTACACGGTATAAGCACTGTGCAAGGTGTAAGCACTGTACAAGGTCTATCACTGTACAAGGTATAAAGCACTGTACAGGGTATAAGACTGCACAAGGTATAAGCACTGTATAGCTTATAACACTGTACAGGGTATAAGCACGGTACAAGGTATAAGCACTGTACAAGGTATAAGCACAGTAGAAGGTATAACACTGTGCAAGATATGAGCACTGTACAATAAGCACTGTACAAGGTATAAAACAGTACAAAGTATAAGTACAGTACAAGGTATTAGCACTGTTCAAAGTATTAGCACTGTACAGGGTATAAAACTGTACAAGGTATAAGCACTGCACAGGGTATAGCACTGTACAAGGTATAAGTACAGTACAAGGTATAAGCATTGTACAAGGTATAAAACTGTCCAAGGTATAAGCACTGTGCAAGGTATAAGCACATTACAAGGTAGAAGCCCTACACAAGGTATAAGCCCTGCACAATGTATAAGCACAGCAGAAGGTATAAGCACTGTGCAAGGTATAACACTGTACAAGGTAAAACACTGTACAAGACATAAGCACAGTACAAGGTATAAGTACTGTACAAGGTATAATCACTGTACAAGGAATAACACTTTACAAGGTATAAGCACAGTACAGTAGAAGGTATAAGTACAGTACAAGGTATAACACTGTACAAGGTATAAGCACTGTATAAGCTATAAGAAAAGTACAAGGTATAAGCACTGTACAAGGTATAAGCACTGTACAAGGTATAAAAATGTACAAGGTAAAAGCACAGTACAAGGTATAAGCACAGTACAAGGTATAACCACTTTTCAAGGTATAAGCGCAGAACACGGTATAAGCACAGTACAAGGTATAACGCTGTACAAGGATTAAGCATAGTACAAAGGTATAAACACAGTACAAGGTATAAACCCTGCACAAGATATAAGCACAGTAAAAGGTATAAGCACAGTACAAGGTATAAGCACAGTACAAGGTATAAGCACTGTGCAAGGTATAAGCACAGTACAAGGTAAAAGTACAGTAGAAGGTATAAGCACTGCACAAGGTATAAGCACAGTACAAGGTATAAGTACTCAGTAAGATATAAGCACTGTACAAGGAATAACACTGTACAAGGGATAAGCACTGTACAGGGTATAACACTGTACAAGGTATAAACACTGTACAGGGTATAACACTGTACAGGGTATCGGTACAGTACAAGGTTTAAGCACTGTACAAGTTATAAGCACATTAAAAGGTATAAGCACTGCACAGGGTATATGCATAGTGCAAGCTATAAGCATAGTACATGGTATAAGCACTGTACAAGGTATAAGCACAGTAGAAGGTATAACACTGTGCAAGATATGAGCACTGTACAATAAGCACTGTACAAGGTATAAAACAGTACAAAGTATAAGCACAGTGCAAGGTATAAGCACTGTTCAAAGTATTAGCACTGTACAGGGTATAGCACTGTACAAGGTATAAGCACTGCACAGGGTATAGCACTGTACAAGGTATAAGTACAGTACAAGGTATAAGCATTGTACAAGGTATAAAACTGTCCAAGGTATAAGCACTGTACAAGGTATAAGCACATTACAAGGTAGAAGCCCTACACAAGGTATAAGCCCTGCACAATGTATAAGCACAGCAGAAGGTATAAGCACTGTGCAAGGTATAACACTGTACAAGGTAAAACACTGTACAAGACATAAGCACAGTACAAGGTATAAGTACTGTACAAGGTATAATCACTGCACAAGGAATAAGCACAGTACAAGGTATAAGCCCTGCACAAGGTATAACACTGTACAAGGTATGAGCACTGTACAATAAACACTGTATAAGGTATAAGCACTGTACCAGGTATAAGCACTGTACAGGGTATAACACTGTACATGGTATAAACACAGTACAATGTATAAGCCCCGCACAAGGTATAAACACAGTATAAGGTATAAGCACTGTGCAAGGTATAGCACTTTACAAGGTATAAGCACAGTACAAGGAATAACACTGTATAAGGTATATGTACAGAATAGTTTATAAGCACAGTACAAGGTAAAAGCACAGTACAAGGTATAAGCATAGTACAAGGTATAACACTATAGAAGGTATAAGCAAAGTACAAGGTATAAACCCTGCAGAAGATATAAGCACAGTACAAGGTATAATCATAGGACAAGGTATAAGCACTGTATAAGTTATAAGCACTGTACAAGGTATAACAATGTACAAGGTAAAAGGACAGTACAAGGTATAACACTGTATAAGGTTAAAGCACAGTACAAGGTATAAGCACTGTGCAAGGTATAAGCACTGTACAAGGTATAACACTTTACAAGGTATAAGCACAGTAGAAGGTATAAGTACAGTGCAAGGTATATACTGTACAAGGTATAAAACTGTACAAGCTATAAGCAAAGTACAAGGTATAAGCACTGTAAAAGGTATAAGCACTGTACAAGGTATAACACTTTACAAGGTATAAGTACAGTAGAAGGTATAAGTACAGTACAAGGTATAACACTGTACAAGGTATAAGCATAGTACAAGGTATAACACTATAGAAGGTATAAGCAAAGTACAAGGTATAAACCCTGCAGAAGATATAAGCACAGTACAGGGTATAATCATACGACAAGGTATAAGCAAAGTACAAGGTATAAGCACTGTATAAGTTATAAGCACTGTACAAGGTATAACAATGTACAAGGTAAAAGGACAGTACAAGGTATAACACTGTATAAGGTTAAAGCACAGTACAAGGTATAAGCACAGTACAAGGTAGAAGCACTGTACAAGGTATAACAATTTACAAGGTAAAAGCACAGTACAAGGTATAAGCACAGTACAAGGTATAACCACTTTTCAAGGTATAAGCACAGTACACAGTATAAGCACAGTACAAGGTATAACACTGTACAAGGTTTAAGCACAGTACAAAGGTATAAGCACAGTACAAGGTATAAACCCTGCACAAGATATAAGCACAGTAAAATGTATAAGCACAGTACAAGGTACAAGCACAGTACAAGGTATAAGCACTGTACAAGGTATAAGCACTGTACAGGGTATAACACTATACATGGTATAAACACAGTACAATGTATAAGCACAGTACAAAGTATAAGCACAGTACAAGGTATAAGCCCTGCACAAGGTATAAGCACAGTACAAGGTATAAGCACTGTGCAAGGTAGAGCACTTTATAAGGTATAAGCACAGTACAAGGAATAACACTGTATAAGGTATATGTACAGAATAAGTTATAAGCACAGTACAAGGTATAACACTGTAGAAGGTATAAGCACAGTACAAGGTATAAACCCTGCACAAGATATAAGCACAGTACAAGGTATAAGCATAGGACAAAGTATAAGCAAATACAAGGTATAAGCACTGCACAAGGTATAACAATGTACAAGGTAACAGAACAGTACAAGGTATAACACTGCATAAGGTTAAAGCACAGTACAAGATAGAAGCACTGTGTAAGGTATAAGCACTGTACAAGGTATAACACTGTACAAGGAATAAGCACTGTACAGGGTATAACACTGTAGAAGGTATAAGCACTGTACAGGGTATAACACTGTACATGGTATAAGCACAGCACAAGGTATAAGCTCTGTGCAAGGTATAAGCACAGTAGAAGGTATAAGCACAGTTGAAGGTATAAGCACAGTAAAACGGATAACCACTGTACAAGGTATAAGCACAGTACAAGCTATACACACTGTGCAAGGTATAAGCACTGTGCAAAGTATAAGCACAGTACAAGGTATAACACTGTACAGGGCATAACACTGCAAAAGGTATAAGCATAGTACAAGGTATAAGCACTGTACAAGGTATAATCACCATACAAGGTATAAGCACTGTCAAGGTAAAAGCACTGTACAAGGTTTAAGCACTGTACAAGGTATAACAATTTACAAGATAAAAGCACAGTACAAGGTATAAGCACAGTACAAGGTATAACCACTTTTCAAGGTATAAGCACAGTACACGGTATAAGCACAGTACAAGGTATAACACTGTACAAGGTTTAAGCACAGTACAAAGGTATAAGCACAGTACAAGGTATAAACCCTGCACAAGATATAAGCACAGTAAAAGGTATAAGCACAGTACATGGTATAAGCACAGTACAAGGTATAAGCACTGTGCAAGGTATAAGCACAGTACAAGGTAAAAGTACAGTAGAAGGTATAAGCACTGTACAAGGTATAAGCACAGTACAAGGTATAAGTACTCTGTAAGGTATAAGCACTGTACAAGGTATAAGCACAATACAGGGTATAACACTGTACAAGGTATAAACACTGTACACGGTATAACACTGTACATGGTATAGGTAAAGTACAAGGTTTAAGCACTGTACAAGTGATAAGCACAGTACAAGGTATAAGCACTGCACAAGGTATATGCATAGTGCAAGCTATAAGCATAGTACAAGGTATAAGCACTGTACAAGGTATAAGCACTGTCAAGGTAAAAGCACTGTACAAGGTTTAAGCACTGTACAAGGTATAACAATTTACAAGATAAAAGCACAGTACAAGGTATAAGCACAGTACAAGGTATAACCACTTTTCAAGGTATAAGCACAGTACACGGTATAAGCACAGTACAAGGTATAACACTGTACAAGGTTTAAGCACAGTACAAAGGTATAAGCACAGTACAAGGTATAACCACTTTTCAAGGTATAAGCACAGTACACGGTATAAGCACAGTACAAGGTATAACACTGTACAAGGTTTAAGCACAGTACAAAGGTATAAGCACAGTACAAGGTATAAACCCTCCACAAGATATAAGCACAGTAAAAGGTATAAGCACAGTACATGGTATAAGCACAGTACAAGGTATAAGCACTGTGCAAGGTATAAGCACAGTACAAGGTAAAAGTACAGTAGAAGGTATAAGAACTGTACAAGGTATAAGCACAGTACAAGGTATAAGTACTCTGTAAGGTATAAGCACTGTACAAGGTATAACACTGTACAAGGTATAAGCACAGTACAGGGTATAACACTGTACAAGGTATAAACACTGTACAGGGTATAACACTGTACATGGTATAGGTAAAGTACAAGGTTTAAGCACTGTACAAGTGATAAGCACAGTACAAGGTATAAGCACTGCACAAGGTATATGCATAGTGCAAGCTATAAGCATAGTACAAGGTATAAGCACTGTACAAGGTATAAGCACAGTAGAAGGTATAACACTGTACAAGGTATGAGCACTGTACAATAAGCACTGTACAAGGTATAAAACAGTACAAAGTATAAGCGCAGTACAAGGTATAAGCACTGTTCAAAGTATTAGCACTGTACAGGGTATAACACTGTACAAGTTATAAGCACTGCACAGGGTATAGCACTGTACAAGGTGTAAGTACATTACAAGGTAGAAGCCCTACACAAGGTATAAGCCCTGCACAATGTATAAGCACAGCAGAAGGTATAAGCACTGTGCAAGGTATACCACTGTACAAGGTAAAACACTGTACAAGACATAAGCACAGTACAAGGTATAAGTACTGTGCAAGGTATAAGCACTGTACAAGGAATAAGCACAGTACAAGGTATAAGCCCTGCACAAGGTATAACACTGTACAAGGTATGAGCACTGTACAATAAACACTGTATAAGGTATAAGCACTGTACCAGGTATAAGCACTGTACAGGGTATAACACTGTATGTGGTATAAACACAGTACAATGTATAAGCCCTGCACAAGGTATAACCACAGTATAAGGTATAAGCACTATGCAAGGTATAGCACTGTACAAGGTATAAGCACAGTACAAGGAATAACACTGTATAAGGTATATGTACAGAATAAGTTATAAGCACAGTACAAGGTAAAAGCACAGTACAAGGTATAACCACTGTACAAGGTATAAGCACAGTACAAGGTATAAGCATAGTACAAGGTATAACACTGTAGAAAGTATAAGCAAAGTACAAGGTATAAATCCTGCAGAAGATATAAGCACAGTACAAGGTGTAATCATCGGACAAGGTATAAGCACTGTATAAGGTATAAACACTGTAGAAGGTATAACAATTTACAAGGTAAAAGGACAGTACAAGGTATAACACTGTATAAGGTTAAAGCACAGTACAAGGTATAAGCACAGTACAAGGTAAAAGCACTGTGCAAGGTATAAGCACAGTACAAGGTCATAAGCACAGTACAAGGTATATGTACTCTGCAAGGTATAACACTGTACAAGGTATAACACTGTACAAGGTATAAGCACTGTACAGGGTATAACACTGTACAAGGTATAAGCACTGTACAGGGTATAACACTGTACATGGTATAGGTACAGTACAAGTTATAAGCACTGTACAAGTTATAAACACAGTACAAGGTATAAGCACTGTACAAGGTATAAGCATAGTACAAGCTATAAGCATAGTACAAGGTATAAGCACTGTACAATGTATAAGCACAGTAGAAGGTATAACACTGTACAAGCTATGAGCACTGTACAATAAGCACTGCACAAGGTATAAAACAATAGAAAGTATAAGCACAGTACAAGGTAGAAGCACTGTTCAAAGTATTAGCACTGTACAGGGTATAACACTGTACAAGGTATAAGCACTGCACAGGGTATAGCACTGTACAAGGTATAAGTACAGTACAAGGTATAAGCACTGTACAAGGTATAACACTGTCCAAGGTATAAACACTGTACAAGTTATAAGACCTACACAAGGTATAAGCACTACACGAGGTATAAGCCCTGCACAAGGTATAAGCACAGTACAAGGTATAAGCACTGTGCAAGGTATAACACTGTACAATAAACACTGTACAATGTATAAGCAATGTACAAGGTATAAGCACTGTACAAGGTATAACACTGTACATGGTATAAACACAGTACAATGTATAAACACTGTACAAAGTATAAGCACAGTACAAGGTATAAGCACTGTGCAAGGTATAGCACTTTACAGGGTATAAGCACAGTACAAGGAATAACACTGTATAAGATATATGTACAGTATAAGTTAGAAGCACAGTACCAGGTATAACCACTGTACAAGGTATAAGCATAGTACAAGGTATAAACCCTGCAGAAGATATAAGCACAGTACAAGGTATAATCATCGGACAAGGTATAAGCAAAGTACAAGGTATAAGCATTGTATAAGGTATAAACACTGTACAAGGTATAACAATTTACAAGGTAAAAGGACAGTACAAGGTATAACACTGTATAAGGTTAAAGCACAGTACAAGGTATAAGCACAGTACAAGGTTGAAGCACTGTGCATGGTATAAGCACTGTACAAGGTATAACACTGTACAGGGTATAAGCACTGTATAGGGCATAACACTGCACAATGTATAAGCACAGTAGAAGGTATAAGCACTGTACAAGGTATAAGCACTGTACAAGGTATAATCACCATATGAGGTATAAGCACTGTACAAGGTAAAAGCACAGTACAAGGTATAAGCCCTGTACAAGGTATAAGCATCACACAAGGTATAAGCACAGTACAAGGTATAAACACAGTACAAGGTATAACACTGTACAAGGTATGAACACTGTACAAGGTATAACACAGTACAAAGTATAAGCACAGTACAAGGTATAAGCACTGTACAGGGTATAACACTGTACAATGTACAAGCACTGTACAGGGTATAACAATGTATAAGTTATATGCACTGTACAGGGTATAACAGTGTACAAGGTAGAAACACAGGACAAGGTATAGCACTGTAGAAAATACAAGCACCGTACAAGGTATAAGCACTGTACAAGGTATAACACTGTACAAGGCATGAACACTGTACAATAACACTGTACATGGTAGAACACAGTACAAAGTATAAGCACGGTACAAGGTATAAGCACAGAACAAGGTATAAGCACTGTATAAGGTATAAGCACTGTACAGGGTATAACACTGTACAATGTACAAGCACTGTACAGGGTATAACAATGTATACGTTATAAGCACTGTACAAGGTATAACACTGTACAGGGTATAACCACTGTACAGGATATAACACTGTACATGGTAGAAATGCAGGTATAAGTACAGTACAAGGTATAGCACTGTAGAAAATACAAGCACTGTACAAGGTACAAGCACTGCACAAGTTATAACACAGGATAATGTATAAGCACAGTACAAGGTATAAGCACAGTACAAGGAATAAGCACTGCACAGGGTATAACACAGTACCAGGTAAAAGCACTCTACAAGGTATAAGTACAGTACAAGGTAATAACCAAAAAATGGAAGGTGCAAAAAGTCACTAATAACTACAGAAAAACACCTCGGATCCAGGAATGTTGTCACGAACAGTTTAATAATAACCACACAGATGTAAACGCCGAACAGAGAGAAACTTAACGTTGACAATATTACACAAAACGTTTTCGTCTTCAACCTCATCAGATGAAATCACCCTTGTGAGCTCACCTTTTATACATAAATAATTAACAAACATCCAATGACAGCACAGTTCCAATTAAATAATGAGTTTTAAAAGTATACTAATAAAGTACTCAACAATCTTGTGTACCATACCCCTTAAATAATAAATATAAATATAAAAATTGCTTGCATTAAACATTTTGTATGTGCACATTCTTAATAACCTTGTCTATTAGTTAATAAAAAATACATTTTAAAAAATCCCCTCTGGTAGTGTTTATCATTACAAATAAAATCCAAATCAAGCAAAATATTCATTAAATGTTTCTGTTTATATTGTTGTAAAAATTCATCAAAACACACTGAATAATATTGAAGATGTTAAAATAGTGGACATATACTTATAACTTTGCAGACCTCAATTTCAATACAAGGTATAAGCACTGTACAGGGTATAACACTGTACAAGGTATAAGCACTGCACAGGGTATAACACTGTACAGGGTATAGGTACAGTACAAGGTATAAGCACTGTACAAGTTATAAGCACAGTACAAGGTATAAGCACTGTACAAGGTATAAGCATAGTGCAAGCTATAAGCATAGCACAAGGTATAAGCACTGTACAAGGTGTAAGCACAGTAGAAGGTATAAGCACAGTACAAGGTATAAGCCCTGTACATGGTATAAGCTCAGTACAAGATATAAGCACTGTGCAAGGTATAAGCACAGTAAGAGGTATAAGCACTGTACAAATTATAAGCAATGTACAAGGTATAACACTGTACAGGGTATAAGCACAGTGGAAGGTAAAAGCACAGTGCAAGGTATAACACACTACAAGGTATAAGTATAGTACATGGTATAAGCACAGTACAAGGTATAACACTGTACAAGGAATAAGCACTGTACATGGTATAACACTGTACAAGGTATAACACTGTACAAGGTATAAGCACAGTACAAGGTATAAGCTTAGTACAAGTTATAACACTGTACAGGGTATAACACTGCACAAGGCATAAGTACAGTACAAGGTGTAAGCACTGTACAAGGTATAAGCAGACTGTGGACCTTATTTTGAAAGGCTGACACAGACAAGCACTTTGTAGCTTGCTTTTAAGTCCATTTTATTTGTTTGATTAAAGGAAGAAGAAAACATTTAGGGCACTATAAGTTACTTCAAGGAATAGTTATGGTATGTATGTATGTATTTATGTAATGATTTTGATTCAATCTCTAGTCATAACCAACTCATTTTATGTTCAAGATATGGACATCAATAAATTTACTTCAGGAGTGAACACATAATAAAGGACATGACAAGAAACTTTATTATCGTTCTTTGTAGTGCATGGAACTTTGTCTACTCCATGTACTACCAGTTACAGAAATATCAGAAAAAAAAAGATAAATCTATAGGAGTGCGAAGTGTTATATCAGCTTTTACAGTTTTGAAAGCTTGCAACTCACTTTAGCACTGTCAAACAGACCTCAGGCGGAAACAAATTGTCACTCAGAAGACTATACTGCTTTAAAAGAACAAGGTATAACACTGTACAAGGTATAAGCACATTACAACGTATAAACACTCTACGAGGTATTAGCACTGTACAAAGTGTAACAATGTTCAAGGTATAAGCACAGTACAAGGTATAAGCACTGTAGAAGGTATAAGAACAGTACAAGGTATAAGCACAGCACAAGGTATAAGCACTGTAGAAGGTATAAGCACTGTACAAGGTATACGCACTGTACAGTGTATAACACTGTACAAGGTATAAGCACTGTACAGGGTATACCACTGTACAAGGTATGAGCACAGTACAAGGTATAACACTGTACAAGGTATAAGCACAGTACAAGGTATAAGCACTGTGAAAGGTATAAGCAATGTACAAGATATAACACTGTACAAGGTATGAGCACTGTACAATAAACACTGTACAAGGTATAAGCACTGTACAGGGTATAACACTGTAAAGGGTATAAGCACAGTACAAGGTATAAGCACAGTGCAATGCATAAGCACATTAGAAGGTATAAGCACAGTAGAAGGTATAAGCACTATGCAAGGTATAACACTGTACAAGGTATAAGCTCAGTACAAGGTATAAGCACTGTACAAGGTATAAGCAACATACAATGTATAAGCACTTTACAAGGTATAACACTGTACATGTTATAAGCACTGTACAGGGTATAACACTGTACAAGGTATAAGCTCAGTACAAGGTATAAGCACTGTACAAGGTATAAGCAACATACAAGGTATAAGCACAGTAGAAGGTATAAGCACTGTACAAGGTATAAGCACTGTGCAAGGTATGACATTGTTCAGGGCATAACACTGTACAAGGTATAAGCACAGTGCAAGGTATAAGCATTGTACAAGGTATAAGCACAGTACAAGGTATAAGCACTGTACAAGGTATAACACTGGACAAGATAGAAGCACAGTAGAAGGTTTAAGCACTGTACATGGTATAAGCACAGTAAAAGGTATAAGCACTATACAAGGTATAAGCACCGTACACGGTATAAGCACTGTGCAAGGTGTAAGCACTGTACAAGGTCTAACACTGCACAAAGTATAAGCACTGTACAGGGTATACGACTGCACAAGGTATAAGCACTGTACAGCTTATAACACTGCACAGGGTATAAGCACTGTACAAGGTATAAGCACAGTACAAGGTATAAGCTCTGTACAAGGTATAAGCACTGTACAAGGTATAACACTTTACAAGGTATAAGCACAGTAGAAGGTATAAGTACAGTACAAGGTATAACACAGTACAAGGTATAAGCACTGTACAAGGTATAAGCAAAGTACAAGGTATAAGCACTGTACAAGGTATAACAATTTACAAGGTAAAAGCACAGTACAAAGTATAACCACTTTACATAAGCAAAGTACACAGTATAAGCACAGTACAAGGTATAACACTGTACAAGGTTTAAGCACAGTGCAAGGTATAAGCACAGTACAAGGTATAAACTCTGCACAAGATATACGCACAGTAAAAGGTATAATCACAGTACAAGGTATAAGTACTCTGTAAGGTATAAGCACTGTAGAAGGTATAACACTGTACAAGCTATAAGCACAGTACAGGGTATAACACTGTACAAGGTATAAGCACTGTACAGAGTATAACACTGTACAGGGTATAGGTACAGTACAAGGTATAAGCACTGTACAAGTTATAAGCTCAGTACAAGGTATAAGCACTGTACAAGCATAGTGCAAGCTATAAGCATAGTACAAGGTATAAGCACTGTACAAAGTATAAGCAGAGTAGAAGGTATAAGCACACTACAAGGTATAACACTGTACAAGGTATAAGCACAGTACAAGGTATAAGCCCCGTACATGGTATAAGCTCAGTACAATGGATAAGCACTGTGCAAGGTATAAGCACAGTAAGAGGTATAAGCACTGTACAAATTATAAGCAATGTACAAGGTATAACGCTGTACAGGGTATAAACACAGTGGAAGGTATAACACTGTACAAGGTATAAGCATAGTACATGGTATAAGCACAGTACAAGGTATAACACTGTACAAGGAATAAGCACTGTACATGGTATAACACTGTACAATGTATAAGCACTGTACAGGGTATAACACTGTACAAGGTATAAGCACAGTACAAGGTATAATCTCTGTACAAGGAATAAGCACTGTACATGGTAAAACATTGTACAATGTATAAGCACTGTACAGGGTATAACACTGTACAAGGTATAAGCACTGTACAAGGTATAACACTGTACAAGGTATAAGCACAGTACAAGGTATAATCTCTGTACAAGGAATAAGCACTGTACATGGTATAAAAGTGTACAATGTATAAGCACTGTACATGGTATAACACTGTACAGGGCATAAGCACAGTACAAGGTATAAGCACTGTACAAGTTATAAGCACAGTACAAAGTATATGCACTGTACAAGGTATAAGCATAGTACAAGATATAAGCACTGTACGAGGTATAAGCACAGTAGAAGGTATAAGCACATTACAAAGTAAAACACTGTACAAGGTATAAGCACAGTGCAAGGTATAAGCACAATACAAGTTATAAGCACAGTACAAGGTATAAGCACAGTACAAGTTATAAGCACTGTACATGTTATAAGGTCAGTGCAAGGTGGTATAAGCATAGTACATGGTATAAGCACTGTACAAATTATAATCAATGTACAAGGTATAAGCACTGTACAAATTATAAGCAATGTACAAGGTATAACACTGTACAGGGTATAAGCACTGTACAGGGTATAACACTGTGCAAGGTATAAGCACAGTACAAGGTATAAGCACTGTACAAGTTATAAGCATCGTAGAAGGTATAAGCAAAGTACAAGGTATAACATTGTAGAAGGTATGAGCACTGTACAATAAGCACTGTACAAGGTATAACACAGTACAAAGTGTAACCACAGTACAAGGTATAAGCACAGAATAATGTATAAGCACTGTACAGGGTATAACACTGTAGAAGCTATAAGCACTGTACAGAGTATAACACTGTACAAGATATAAGCACAGTACAAGTTTTAAGCACTGTACAAAGTATAAACACTGTACAAGGTATAATACTATACAGCACTGTACAGGGTATAGCACTGTACAAGGTATAAAGACAGTACAAGGCATAAGCACAGTATAAGGTATAAGCACTGTACAAGGTATAAGCTGCATACAAATTATAAGCACTGTATAAGGTATAACACAGTACAAGTTATAAGCACAGCACAAGGTATAAGCACTGTATAAGGTATAACACAGTACAAGTTATAAGCACAGCACAAGGTATAAGCACTGTACAAGGTATAAGCACCGTAGAATGTATAAGCACAGTACAAGGTATAAGCACAGTATAAGTTAGAACACTGTACAAGGTATAACACAGTATAAGGTATAAGCACAGTACAAGGTATAACCACTGTACAGGTATAGCACTGTACAAGGTATAAACAAAGTACAAGGTACAAGCACTGTACAAGGTATAACACTGTAGAAAGTATAACACTGTACAAGGTATAAGCCCTGCACAAAGTATAAACACAGTGCAAGGTATAAGCACAGTACAAGGTATAAGCACTGGGCAAGGTATAACACTGTACAAGGTATAAGCACAGTACAAAGTATAAGCACTGTACAAGGTATAACACTGTAGAAGGTATAACACTGTACAAGGTATAAGCCCTGTACAAAGTATAAACACAGTGCAAGGTATAAGCACAGTGCAAGGTATAAGCACTGGGCAGGGTATAACACTGTACAAGGTATAAGCACAGTACAAAGTATAAGCACTGTACAAGGTATAGCACTTTGCAAGGTATAAGCACAGTACAAGGTATAACACTGTTCAAGGTATAACACTGTACAAGGTATAAGCACAGTAGATGGTATAAGCAGTGTAGAAGGTATAAGCACTGTACAAGGTATAAGCACAGTACAAGGTATAAGCTTAGTATAAGGTATAACACTGTACAGGGTAGAAGCACTGTACAGGGTATAACACTGCACAAGGCATAAGCACAGTACAAGGTGTAAGCACTGTATAAGGTATAAGCACTATTTTTATTTAGTTTATTTATTTAACATTTGTTGACTGGGCTAGTCCATCTGGACACAAGTCCATTTTTAGTAGAGGCCTGGTGAGAAAAGCTCCAAAAAATGACAAACGATTTAATACAAATAAAAGTTAGAGGGCACTTGTGATCATGAAGAAAATCCAAAATTGTTTGGTTATGTTAACAATAACAGATAAAATAATTAGAATACAACACTATACAAGGTATAAGCAGAGTACAAGGTATGAACACTGTACAATGTATAAGACTGTACAAGTTATAAGCACAGTAGAAGGTATAAGCACTGTACAAGGTATAAGCAGACTGTGGACATTATTTTGAAAGGCTAACACAGAGAAGCACTTTGTAGCTTGCTTTTAAGTCCATTTTGTTTGTTTGATTAAAGTAAGAAGAAAACTTTGAGGGCACTATAAGTTACTTCAAGGAATAGTTATGGTATGTATGTATATATGTATTTATGTAAGGATTTTGATTCAATCTCTAGTCATAACCAACTCATTTTATGTTCAAGATATGGACATCAAGAAATTTACGTCAGGAGTGAACACATAATAAAGGACATGACAAGAAACTTTATTATCATTCTTTGTAGTGCATGGAACTTTTTCTACTCCATGTACTACCATTTACAGAAATATCAGAAAAAAGGTAAATCTAATGGAGTGTGAATTGTTATACCAGCTTTTACAGTTTTGAAAGCTTGCAAATCACTTTAGCACTGTCAAACAGACCTCAGGCAGAAACAAAGTGTCACTCAGAAGACTATACTGCTTTAAAAGAACAAGGTATAACACTGTACAAGGTATAAGCACATTACAACGTATAAACACTCTACGAGGTATTAGCACTGTACAAAGTGTAACAATGTTCAAGGTATAAGCACAGTACAAGGTATAAGCACTGTAGAAGGTATAAGCAGAGTACAAAGTATAAGCACAGCACAAGGTATAAGCACTGTACAAGGTATAAGCACTGTACAAGGTATATGCACTATACAGTGTATAACACTGTACAAGGTATAAGCACTGTACAGGGTAAAACACTGTACAAGGTATGAGCACAGTACAAGGTATAACACTGTACAAGGTATAAGCACAGTACAAGGTATAAGCACTGTGAAAGGTATAAGCAATGTACAAGGCATAACACTGTACAAGGTATGAGCACTGTACAATAAACACTGTACAAGGTATAAGCACTGTACAGGGTATGACACTGTAAAGGTATAAGCACAGTACAAGGTATAAGCACAGTACAATGCATAAGCACATTAGAAGGTATAAGCACAGTAGAAGGTATAAGCTCTATGCAAAGTAAAAAACTGTACAATGTACAAGCACTGTACAAGGTATAAGCACAGTACAAGGTATAAGCACTATCCAAGGTATTACACTGTACAAGGTATAAGCTCAGTACAAGGTATAAGCACTGTAGAAGGTATAAGCAATGTACAAGGTATAAGCACTGTACAAGGTATAACACTGTACATGTTATAAGCACTGTACAGGGTATAATACTGTACAAGGTATAAGCACAGTACAATGTATAAGCATTGTACAAGCTATAACATGGTACAAGGTATAAGCACAGTACATGGTATAAGTACTGTACACGGTATAACACTGTACAAGGTATAAGCACTGTACAGGGTATAACACTGTATAAGGTATAAGCACAGTACAAGGTATAAGCACTGTACAAGATATAAGCACTGTACAAGCTATAAGCACTGTACAAGGTATAAGCACAGTACAAGGTATAAGCACTGTGCAAGGTATAGCACTGTACAAGGTATAAGCACAGTGCAAGGTATAACACTGTACAAGGTATAAGCACTGTACAAGGTATAAGCAGAGTACAAGGTATAACACTGTACAAGGCATGAGCACTGTACAATAAGCACTGCAGAAGGTATAAAACAGTACAAAGTATAAGCACAGTACAAGGTATAACACTGTACAAGGTATAAGCACTGCACAGTGTATAGCAATGTACAAGGTATAAGCATTGTACAAGGTATAAGCACATTACAAGGTATAAGCCCTATACAAGGTATAAGCCCTGCACAAGGTATAAGCACAGTACAAGGTATAAGCACTGTGCAAGGTATGACACTGTATAAGGTAAAACACTGTACAAGACATAAGCACAGTACAAGGTATAAGTACTGTACAAGGTATAAGCACTATACAAGGTATAAGCACAGCACAAGGTATAAGCCCTGCACAAGGTATAACACTGTTCAAAGTATGAGCACTGTACAATAAACACTCTACAAGGTATAAGCACTGTACAAGGTATAAGCACTGTATAAGGTATAAGACTGCACAAGGTATAAGCACTGCACAGCTTATAACACTGTACAGGTTATAAGCACTGTACAAGGTATAAGCACAGTACAAGGTATAAGCACTGTGCAAGGTATAAGCACAGTACAAGGTAAAAGTACAGTAGAAGGTATAAGCACTGTACAAGGTATAAGCACTGTACAAGGTATAAGCACAGTACAAGGTATAAGTACTCTGTAAGGTATAAGCACTGTACAAGGTATAAGCACAATACAGGGTATAACACTGTACAAGGTATAAACACTGTACACGGTATAACACTGTACATGGTATAGGTAAAGTACAAGGTTTAAGCACTGTACAAGTGATAAGCACAGTACAAGGTATAAGCACTGCACAGGGTATATGCATAGTGCAAGCTATAAGCATAGTACAAGGTATAAGCACTGTACAAGGTATACGCACTGTCAAGGTAAAAGCACAGTACAAGGTATAAGCACAGTACAAGGTAGAAGCACTGTACAAGGTATAACAATTTACAAGATAAAAGCACAGTACACGGTATAAGCACAGTACAAGGTATAACCACTTTTCAAGGTATAAGCACAGTACACGGTATAAGCACAGTGCAAGGTATAACACTGTACAAGGTATAAGCACAGTAGAAGATATAAGCACTGTACAAAGTATAACACTGTATAATTTATAACACTGTATAATGTGTAAGCACTGTAGAAGGTATAACACTGCATGCGGTATTACACTGTACAAGGTATAAGCACAGTACAAGGTATAACACTGTATAAGGTATAAGCACAGTATAAGGTATAAGCACAGCACAAGGTATAAGAACTGTACAAGGTATAATCACTGTACAAGCTATAAGCACTGTACATGGTATAAGCACTGTACAAGGTAAAAGCACAGTACAAGGTATAAGCACAGTACAAGGCATAACCAATGTACAAGGTATAGGGTCAGTACAAGGTGTAAGCACTGTACAAGGTATAACACTGTACAAGGTGTAAGCACAGTACAAGGTATAATCTCTGCCCAAGATATAAGCACAGTACAAGGTATAAGCATAGTACAAGGTATAGGCACAGAACAAGGTATAAGCACTGTACAAGGTATAAGCACAGCACAAGGTATAAGCACTGTACAAGGTATAACACAGTACAAGGTATAAGCTGTATAAGGTATAAGCACTGTACAAGGTATAAGCACAATATAAGTTATAAGCACAGCACAAGATGTAACACTATATAATGTATAACACTGTATAAGATGTAAGCACTGTACAAGGTATAAAATTGTACAAGGTATAAGCCCCACACAAGGTATAAGCACAGTACAAGGTATAAACACTGCAAGGTATAAGTACAGTATAAGGTATAAGCACTGTACAAAGTATAAGCACAGTGCAAGGTATAAGCAAAGTACAAAGTGTAACACTGTATAAGGTATAACACTGTATAAGGTGTAAGCACTGTACAAGGTATAAGATTGTACAAAGTATAAGCGCAGTACAAGGTATAAGCACAGTACAAGGTATAAGCACTGTCCAAGGTATAAGCACTGTATAAGGTATAACATAGTACAAGGTATAAGCACAGTACAAGGTATAAGCACTGCACAAGGTATAACACTGTATAAGGTGTAAGCTCTGTGCAAGATATAACACTTTACAAGGTATAAACACTGTACAAGATATAACACTTTACAAGGTATAAACACTGTACACGATATAACACTTTACAAGGTATAAACACTGTACAAGATATAACACTTTATAAGGTATAAGCACAGTACAAGGTATAACACTGTATAAGGTACAAGTACAGTTCAAGGTATAAGCACTCTGTGAGGTGTAAGCACAGTACAAGGTATAAGCACTGCATTAGGTATGACACAGTACAAGGTATAAGCGCAGTACAAGGTATAATTCAGTACAAGGTATAAGCCCTGCAGAATGTATAAGCCCTGCACAAGGTGTAAGCACAGTACAAGGTATAAGGACTGTACAAGGTATAACACTGTACAAGGTAAAACACTATACAAGGTATAAGCAGACTGTGAACCTTATTTTGAAAGGGTGACACAGAGAAGCACTTTGTACCTTGCTTTTAAGTCCATTTTGTTTGTTTGATTAAGTTACAAAGAAAACTTTTAGGGCACTATAAGTTACATCAAGGAATAAGTATTGTATGTATGTATTTATGTACAGATTTTGATTCAATCTCTTGTCATAACCAGCTCATTTTATGTTCAAGATATGGGCATCAATAAATTTACTTCAGGAGTGAACCCATAATAAGGGTCATGACAAGAGACTTTATTATCGTTCTTTGTAGTGCATGGAGCTTTGTCTAGCCATGTACTACCATTTACAGAAATATCAGAAAAAACATAAATCTATAGGAGTGTGAAGTGTTATACCAGCTTTTATACAGCTTTTCTAAGCTTGTAAAACACTTTAGCACTGTCAGACAGACCGTAGGCAGAAACAAAGTGTCCCTCAGAAGACTATACTGCTTTAAAAGCTGTTAATTCCTTTGTTCTGGGTCACTCCTTGCTTACATGTATGAAAGAGCAAAGTATCTTTTAAAACTGATGTACCTTCTGCTGCTGTTCTTTGCCACTCAAATTGAACTATGCCAATTTCCATTGTGAGACCTGATCTAATATAGCTTAGTGATGTTTAAAAGCTTGTTAAGCACCTTTCTGCTATCAGTAGGGTGCTTAACAAGCTTGTCTCTTTCCTTTTTTTGGAGTGTAAATGTGTTGCTCTGTGCACTACATAAACTGTAAAGAGCAATTGTAGTATTATAATCATATGTATACAGTAACCGTCCCCTTCTAAATATATAAACATTTTCAAACTTTATATTGCATAATCAGCATAGACTACATACTGTAATTTTTTTTTCATTATGAGGAAATGGTCCCTGTGGTGTGATAGTCCTATCTTCGAAAGCCCATTTGGGACAGAACTAATGAGTATTTAGCTTAACTGTTATGTAATATTTGTGTTTTATACCGCATGAAACACAAGATTTTTGCACAGATATGGAGAGACAGTGTTGAAGTTGTAGATTTGCATGGATGCATACCAGTGAACCTAGTGTGACTGCTCTTTCTTATTCTATGTGGAATTATCATGTGACTGGTACACTTATAATACAAAATTAATCTGAAAATCTAAACAATTGTATATTACTGTTTTAGGAATTACACATACTCTTATATAGATACCACATAGTCAGTTTTTGTGAATTAATCCAGACTGCCTTTTCTGTACCACATTGAGCTCTACTTTGATATTGTGTATCCTATTTACCTTTCGTACCTCCACCTCTATAACTACTAATAACCGATAGACTAATAGAAATCACCAGTGCATTTGTGTACTTTTTACAATGTTACAGTGGTAGCACAGTTTGGCAATCATTGCCACTCTGGTATTATGTCAGATTCTGGAAAGTTTTTTTTTTTGGTTTATTCATTTGTCAGGGGAGGGGGAGACTGCTCCTTCCTTAATTGCCACTACTTATAAAACAATAGCATCTTGGGGGGTTAATGAGGTGGCAATCCCCCTTGAAATGGAACTAACAGAGTGATCTATTCTTTTTCTTCTTCTTCTTTCGGCTTTTCCCGGTTTGGGGTTGCCACAGCGGATCACCTGTCCACTCATTATTGGCAGTGGAGTTTTTTTTATGGTGTCAAGTTGCCAGCCCAGTGCTCAACCTTCCATAGAAGGCACACACTTGCACACACTCACACCTAGGGCCAATTTAGCGTGTTCAATCCACCTACAGCATGTCTTTGGGATGTGGGAGGAAACCACAGCACCCGGAGGAAACCCATGCGACCACAGGGAGGACATGCAGACTCCACACAGAAGGAACCCCAGCCGAGAATCAAAATGGAGAACCTCTTTCTGTGAGGTGACAATGCTAACCACTGCACCACCACAGCCACCCAACAGAGTGATTTATTACTTTCTTAAAAAGAAAGAAAAAAAGAAAGAAAAATGTCAAAGTAATTATGTCTTTTACTGTTGAACTACAGGACTCAATGAAACTCCAGGAGCATTACAGGATAGGAAGCGGTTACTACAGAGAGCACTACATCTTGTAAACTGATATCAGCTTGATATTCTGGACATGTGGCTAAGAAAGGACCAATCTTCTACAATACTACCCAGTATTCAACATGGAAAGACTAAGATTATGATGAGAAGATAGTTTACTTCACTGACCTTTGAAATGGCTCAGGATTGCCGCAGATGTATATAAATCATGTTTATAAGTACCTAGAGATGTTATGAGATCTGTCCAGTAGGACCTAGAGTGGGAAAGTAGGCAGTTCTGTAAATAATGATGATAGGTAGCTTTGCCAGCTTTTTGATACTTCACCATTTTTGCAACATTTCAAGTAATGAATTGATTAGTAGAGTTCTAGAGGTGACAGATACTGCCTCAGACTCTAATCTGGCATAGGATCTTGTAAGTTTATAGGTTCATAGGTTCATAGATTAGTACTAGACTAACTGCCCTTGTGGGCAATTTTAAGCCTAGCCAGTTACCCCCTGTTAGAACCAAACCCTGCACCATGTATGTTTAAGGTAAACATCCTAACCATTATACCAACCTAACCACTTACACTGAATATGTTTTACTCTCAATTTGTTCTGACACTCAGCAAAAATTAATAATGCTCTGAGGTGTTAATGAGCTGGTCCCTACATCCAGGGTACAGGATTTGACTTTTTCCACCTTTATTTGGCTACTGTGTGACTCTGAGCAAGTCACTTAAACAGACTATGATTCAAGGTCTCCCTGAAAAGGGACAATTAGTCCATATGGTTTATCCAGTCAACTAACAGGTAAAATAACATTAAAATATATCATTTTTTGAATGTGTAGGAAGATATTTATGAGAAATTGGGAGAGACATCTACATATGCAGAGTTTCAAGGACCATAGACATGACTATCTCATTTAGAGCATGTGGTTCTCTGAAGTCTTGCACAGCCAAATAGCCAAGAAAGTGCAAACTTTAGGCTTTTTAAAGGAACAGTTGCACAGCACACAGGAAAGTAGTCATGGAGGATGTTTGGAAGAAGTACTCTCTAATTTATTAAAAGTATGTCAAATCAACAGTCAGTCATTCATTGGGTGTGTATTAGGCCTGAATTGCTTGGTAATACATTTATAAAGACTGTGCAGAGTCATATTTATTTTCAGTTCAGGCTTCAGCAACCCCAGCCAGCTGAGCTTAAAGTGCCCTGGGAGGAAAACATTCCTCTTAACAGAGCATGAGAAAAGGAGGGCTAACAGCTCATTGAGGGTCTGAGTGATGGCAGGAGGAGGACTATCATCCTGCTAGGTCATTTATTGGTGTCTCTCAACAGAATCTGAGATACTAACCACTCAAGCACATCAGGTGAAATAACAAAGGATGTCTCCTCCAAGACTGTCTCCTCACTATTGTCATTCTTAAAGGTTTGACATTTATTAGGCATTAAAATGAGGAGGAGAATAATGCAGTCTCAACCAGTGTCAACATGGCATCTGACTATTGCATATTATTTATTTATTTTATTTTACATTTGTTGACTGGGCTAGTCTAACTGGATACATGTCCTTTTTCAGTAGAGGCCCGGGGAGAAAAGCTCCAAACAGTTGAAAAAGATATATATATATATATATATATATATATATATATATATATATATATATATATATATATATATATATATATATAAAATGTACAACAACATACATGTAATATTGAACAGAGGATTTCAGATAATATTGGTCACTTCACTGTTAGCACATTCTTTCAGTTCATTTCTGTTTACAGAGCAAGTCAAAAGTGGTTTTAAGATAGTATCTGGTTAAAACTCTTCAAGAAAATAATCATGGTATCTTGCTTACTTAGCTTACATTCTAATTTCTTCAGAAATAAGTAACAAGGACTGAGAGGTAGAATGGAAGAAGAAGAGAAGAGAGAAAGCAGCAACTGCAGTAAAGGTTAGTCAGGGTTACAAGAACTTTAAGGGAACCATTTTTGTTAACGACACTACTCAGTTTAGTATTAGTAAGTTTAGAGAATTATGAGGACAGATGGTAGAAATATGAAGGCCTGAGACTTCTAACTGAATGAGGTAGACTTGTATAATTTAAAATTTTAGGAGTTAGGTATAACCCCATATATAACTATCTGAAGAGAGGAAATCAACCACATAAGCATACTCCTGTCAATGCGTTCCATGCCAAGAGTAAAAAAAAAAAAAAGAAAAAGAAAATGTAATAGACCATTAAAATGAGACAAAAATACAGATGATAATTTATGTTCACATGAAAATGGTAGAGTAGACAGCGAAGAAGGAGGCTGTGAGTGGTGGAAACAGTAAAGTGAAGCATTTAAAGGCTTTTTTCATTTAGAAAGGAAAAAAAGGGCCATGGCAGACTAGAACAAGGTTTGACAGAAGACAAACACCAAAGACAAGGGGTTTGAGGATTGTCACCTGAACAAGGAGAACATTAATAAAAATCTATGACTAGATATGCATATTCAGTTTTTCCATTTTACTGAAGTGTGACTTTGACGAATAGATCTGAGCTGTCTTTGAACTTTTAAATGTATTGCAATCATTTTGCCAAGTCTGCAGAATAATGCCACTAATTAAAAGTTAATCTAAAAGCTATTAATTTATTCATTCATTCCTTAGGTAGGTGAACTGTGCTACAAGGGTCCAAGTTTAGACACAGTTTGGTTAATATAAGACAAAGTACAAGAAAATCTAATAAAATTATATAGACTTATATGAAGCAATATATAAATATACCAAGACAGATGGTATATAAAATACTCATTGACAAATTGACAATGTGGTCAGCTTATGCAGATTAATTATACAAGGAATCAGATGAATGTACAAATAAACAGTTACTGTACATTGATATGATGTATTCTATCATGTGACTAGATTGGATTTTGTGAATAATAACTAAATAATGCATCCCTGTGATGGTGCTAACATTTTAGCAACTACCTGCAGGGTATAATTTATGACTTAAATTTTGACAGTCTCTCTACTGATTTTTTATTTCAGAACCCCCTTTTCTAGTTCACATAATAGTGTTGAGGACTAGCTCTTCAGTCCTATATAAGAATGAGATCATTTGACTGCATGCAAAATGAGCAGGCCTGTCATTGGACAGTTAACCTTGTGCAACCACTGTGCCATATCTAATTAGACAACTTTCAAACAAATCTAAAAGCGTTATGGAAAAATTGAGAGCAGATTTTAATATTTTGTCAACATGCATAATTTATAATAATGTTAGAAAACTCTTTCTATGCAAACTGAATAATGATTCAAACTATTTCTCATGCATCACTGTTACTGCACTTGCTGTCTGACTGGTATACACCCTAAAAGCCTTGTCAGCATTGTTTTCAGAAGAAAAATGAAAATGTAAATAATTTCTAAATTATTCAGTGCTGTAACAGAATGGAAAATAAGGTAATATTAAGTAATGGATTCAATCTGTCTCTTAGAATTAGAAAGCATAGTTAGCGACTTTCTTTTTAAAGTAATTATTAGAAATGCAAATAATCAAATCAATTTAGCTGAAGGCTTAGTAACTTTGCTGTGCTGCCTTTATTATAAAGGAATATTTTTTTTTTATTCCATATGGATTTATTTGAATAGTTTAAACATTACAAACACGTTCCAAACACAAACACAGTCCAGTTAAGTTCAATGTGTAAAAACTGAAAATATGAATCATTCCTACAGGCATTACTTAAAATATGCTTGTCTGAAAATAAAGATCCTAATTAAACAGATTTCTTTTACTGTGGATGAATATTTTTTGTTGCTGATTTAATGACACTGAATCTTCTATTTATATTTTATTTACACAGTATAGTCTGCAATAAGACAACTTTAATAGAAAATTACTTGATGAGACCCTATTATCTCATTTTATAACTTGATAAGAACTAAGAATTTAACAAGCTAAAAAGTTCAAAGCACGGATTTATAGTGGAATACAAATCTGAGCTCTCTCTTAAGTGTGTGGTGATTCTTTTGTTATATATTGGCTGTTTGAGTCAGAAATCTGGGTCTTGTCTATATATTCATAATGACTGCTGAACTGGGGAAATTTGCAAAACAATTCATTGAAAGTCCATTGCTTCTTCAAGCTGCACTGCTCAAAGCGTTTGGATTGATTTCCATGAATGCATTCCCTCTTTTAAAATAAAAAAATGTAGTTCTTGTCAAAATCTATTTCTGCTGTAAAAGTTAATGTAGCAGAAAGTTCAAGCCAAACTGTACTACCTCACTATTGCCTGCTAACCTTAACCTTAACTCTGCCACTGCCCCTAACCCAAACCATACACCATACCTTAGAAAAAATGTTTCTGTAATACTACCCCTACACATGATACTCAGACACACTCTGCAGACATTACCATGTATAAACAACACTAAATATATTCCTTACTTAGCCTTTCTTCTAACCCTAACCCAGAAACACGCACACACACTTCCAGCCCACAACAAACACCATCAAGCACATACTAAACTAAAGTTATTCCATTTCCTAGCCCTGATCTAACTTTAACCCACAAAGATTTAGAAGCACAATCCCACCCCTTAATGCTGAAAGTTTTGGTATATTTCAAACTTATAGCACTCTACACACACAAAAAAACCCCACTTACCTTCCTCAAGGTAGCATCCTTGATCTGGCAGTGACACCATTCAAACACTAGTCCACTTACTGACCGGTACATTAAACAAAAGTTAGACACACCATACTTTCACCTTACTAAACATACACACACACTCCAAATTTAGTCACATTCCCATCTGTACACACTACCATTTGACATTTTTAAACTGACAACCTTTCGTCCTTCAGTCTTTTGACATAACACTAGAGATCCACATATATGCATATTATATATTTCTATATATTATATATGCATGTGTGTTTTGTGTGTGCATATGTGTATGTATACACACACACACACACACACACACACACACACACACATATATATATATATATATATATATATATATATATATATATATATATATATATATATATTTATTTATTTATCCGTATAGATAGATGGCTCCCTGGCAAGTTTTCAACTCGTTTGTTATTGGCTCATACAAGTGTGGTCATAAACAAATGAAAGCTTTCAAATGATGACAGCATTCAGGAGCAGATACTCACTGAAAAAAGGATTTTTACAGGTAAGCAGCACCCCACCCCCACCCCCCACTACTTATATATACCAATTCTACAGTTGCATAGTCACAGGGAAAGGGGAAAGCCCTGGCATACTGTTAATTTATCATTTTATGGGACACCTGGATGATTGCACACTACTGATTACACAACTGAGTCCTGATCACCAGTGTTTCAAACACAAGCCTGGTGGCATATGTATATGTAGATGTATATGTGCACTCAGATGTATACGTGTATATATATATATATATATATATATATATATATATATATATATATATAAACAGCTTTTACAACCTCTGATGATCTCTTTCAATACACAGTGTTACCATTTGGCCTACATGGAGACTCAACCACCTTTCAGTGGCTGATGGATATAATACTGAAACCTTACTCTCAATCTGCTCCAGCATACTTGGATGACATGGTCACTCATTCAGAGGACTAGGAGTCTCACTTACCAAAAGTGCAGGCTGAGTTAGGATCTATAAGACAGGCATTCCTGACTCTAATTGCTAAGAAAAGTATGCTGGATACAATGGAAGCCAATTACTTAGGACACTTCATAGAAAAATGAGTGTTAAGACAATAACTAGAAAAAAACAGAGGCCATAAGAATGTCCTGTACCTACACTAAAAGGCAGTTTAAGGCATTTCTTGGATTAACTTTGCTCTGCAGAAAGTTTGTACCTAATTGTGAGACAATTTCCTATCCTCTGCAACTTTCACAAGATGTGGGTCATTTCACATAGAGCATTTAATACACTAAAAGGATCTTATCTTATGAACCTGTGGTAAGTGACCAGAGTTTGCTAAACAGTTTATCCTATATAACAATTTGCCAGGGAAAGACTTATGTGCAATTCTATTGCAAAACATTCAAGGAGAGGAGTTCCCCATTCTATGTTAGTAGCAAGTTGAACAATGTGGAAAGGATATATTCTAACATAGAAATAAAGGGTTTAGTAATCAAATGAGCTTTCTGTTCCTGAAGTATTATTTATTGGGTAAGTAGACATTTTTACCTTGGAAACTGACTATGCCTTCTGCAATGGCAATACACAGTTGTGCCAGAGGGTGCTATCTCTCCAATCTTTTTAATAAACTGTGACACACAGACTTAACCTAAACAACAACAATGTCAGGGGGTTGTTGAGGTCCTACAGTACATCACTATAAGCACCAGTTCAGGGATATTGTGGTGAGGGGGCAGTTGTGACATGATGACTTTAAAAAATGAGTACTGTGTCTTTAAATGCATGGCAAGTGACTCTGTATGTAAATATTCTTAGAGAGATGCAGTCAGGAAAACCTTGTATTATCCAGAAAAAAATGTAATGGTAGCCAATTAATGCTGTACAAAAAGTGTAAGCCTGTAAAAAGACAGGAAGTTAGTTCCTCTAGTGGACGTTCAGACTTGTGATTAGGTGTTTACTTATAAAAAAATCACTGGAAATGGGGATTGTGACAGCCCAGTCAGTGCTAACCTGTTCAGTATATCTGGAAAAAGCTGCTGAACTACACAGCTGGAATCAGGGTGTAGTTCAGGCCTGTTCAGTATATAGGTAAGATGCAGCTAGACTACACAGCTGGAATCAGGGTGTAGTTCAGACCTGTTCAGTATATAGGTAAGATGCAGCTAGACTACACAGCTGGAATCAGGGTGTAGTTCAGACCTGTTCGGTATATAGGTAAGATGCAGCTAGACTACACAGCTGGAATCAGGGTGTAGTTCAGGCTTGTTCAGTATATCAGGAAGAAGCATCTAGACTACATAGCTGGAATCAGGGTGTAGTTCAGGCCTAACAGCTGGGGACTTGTAAAAATACAACCTATTTCCTTGAGGCACTTTAAACAGGTGGTTGAAAGAAATGAAAGGTACTGATTTATGTTTGTTTTGAACTACAAGTCAAGTGGGTTATTATTGTGATATTATTTGTGGATTAATGAATAAATGTGTGTTGTCAAAATTTAAATTTGTGCCTCCAGTGGTTTTTTGGACTTGAAACACACGCGCACACACTCTATCACCTAACCATGTATCTCTCTCTCTCTGTCTCTCTCTCTCTCCGTATATATATATATATATATATATATATATATATACACACACACACACACACACACACACACACACACACACACACACACACACACACACACACACACACACACACATTTAGGTGACAGTCCTTAATGTTGATATCTGCTTTGTCAACACACTTTGGTTAAAAAAAAAGATTGTTGAGAGTTGTACAAGATCTCACAGTTCCTTGGATTGGAGATATGCTTTTTCCTTAGTACTGTGCAATCTCAGAGTCAGATAAGTTGCATGCTTTGAGGTTATGTCTCAAAGTATGCCCGATGTCATGCTAGTGTTATTTTTTGATTATTTTGTGTTGACGTTAAGCACATTGATTCTTTTCAGTATAAGTATATACAGATCACACACACATATTCGCACCCACACATGAGCATGTACACATTGGGTATCAAATACACAATCTGTTGTTTTTAGTATAATGTAAACAGGGAGTAAGAAATACTCACTCTACTGATGTTAGTATCAGATCCATATGTAGTAACAAATGCACACTCAAAAGATGTTAGCAACAGTTCCACAGAGAGTAACAAATAATTGCTTTTACTGATGTTAGTATGGGCTGTACAGTGAGTAACAAATTTAAGAAACATAGACTGTACTGATGTCCTCAGGGTTAACAAATACACACTCCTCTGATGTCAATACCAGCTGCACAGAAAATAACACATTTACATTACACACTACAGATGGCAGTATCAGCTCCTCAGAAAGGAGCAGATACATACCCACTGATGTATGCACCTGTTGCACATGGGGTAAAAAAATGCATCCCATACTAACATTTGTTGCTATCAACATCAGCTTCACACATATAACAAATACCCACGCTACTGATGTTAGTGTCAGTTGCACAGGAACTAATAGACTAATTCTAGTGATATTAATTTCAGTGCTACAAGGAGCAGCAAATGCTCTCTGTGCTCCGAATGCTGGTATTAGCTCCAGGTTTCAGAATCAGACAAAGAATCACATTTATTGAACAAGTATAATAGCATACAAGGAATCTAACTCCAGTTTCAGTGACTCTCCAAGTATGAATTACATAAACAACATATATACAACTATTTAAAACAAGACAAATAAAATACATGCAACTATTGAGAAGAAGACAAAAAAAAGTAAATATACATATACATATACATACAAGGTACAAAGTGCAACTCAGTGTAAGAAATACTGAAGTAAACTCTGAAAGAAACAAGTATTAACAATATGTAAACAATAGTGCAGAATCCTTGGAGGCTTGAGAAAAAGAATACCCCAACCTAATAAGCTGAGTTAACCATTTATGAACTTGATGGCCTGTGGAAAAAAACTGTTCTTATATCTGCTTGTTTTGGTGTGTATTAATCTATAATGTCTGGCTGATGGTAATAGCTCAAAAAGATGGTGGCCTTGATATGAAGGGTCAGTGATGAGTTTCCCTGCCCTTTTCATGACTCTGGAACAGTACAGGTCCTGTAAGGAGCGTAAACTAGCACCAATGATATTTTTGGCAGACCTGACTATTCGATGTAACCTATTTTTGTCATGATTAGACAGAGATCCAAATCACACTGTTATGGATGAGCTGAGAACAGACTCAATGACGGCTGTATAGAACTGAGTCAACAGTTCCTGTGGGAGGTTGAACTTCCTCATCTGTCGCAGAAAGTACATTTGCTACATTCGGAGATTATAGATCCCAAAAACTTGAAGGATTCCACAACTGACACAGCAGTATTAAATATAAAGAGGGGGGATAATATTGTAGTACCTCTCCTAAAGTACACTGTCATCTCCATGGTTTTCAGAGTGTTCAGTTCCACATTATTCTGACTACACCAAACGGCCAGCTGCTCAGCCTCCCCATGTGTATGCAGGCTCATCATCATTCCTGATGAGCTCGATGATAGTTCTATCATCTGCGTATTTAATAAGTTTGACAGAGGGGTCCTTAGAGGTGCAGTCATTAGTGTAGAGGGAGAATAGAAGTGGTGACAGCACACATGCCTGGGGGGCACCTGTATTGATCGTGTAATAGCTAGATGTAAATTTCTCCAGTTTCACCTGCTGTTTCCTATTGGTTAGAAAATTGGTGATCCACTGACAGGTAGGAGCAGGAACGGAAAGCTATGTGAGTTTCAAGTGAAGAAGCTCTGGAATTATTGTATTAAATGCAGAGCTGAAGTCCATAAACATAATCCTTGGATATGTCTCTGGGTTGTCAAGATGTTGCAAGATATAGTGCAAGCTCATATTAACTGCATCCGCTGACCAGTTCTCTCGATAAGCAAACTGAAGGGGGTCAAATGAGGGAGCTGTAGTCTCCTAGTACAACTCTTTTGAATGTGTACCTTTAACTCATAGTGGGTGTGGCCTGAGCCTTTAAAAATTAACTTATTGCCTTAGTATTCTAACAAACACTCACTGACAGAGGTAAAATATCAATACAGTTGTGTCTGCCATCATGTATACTTCAAGATAAAATATTCTGATACCCTGGATATAGCATGGTTTTGGAATTATTAATGCAAGTATGAACAAGTAATATTTGATGCCTAGAGGAGCAGTAGGAGGTAACTGCAGATGCACCTGGAGGTGTCATTCGAATACAACAACCTTTCAAAAGTCGTCATGACCACCAATGTCAAAGCAACAGGCCTGTAGTCATTCTGTCCTGTTATAGTGGATTTTTTAGGCACTGGAATGATTGTGGCTTGTTTTAAACATAAGGGAACTTCACACAGCTTCATTAGGATGGCAGTCAACTTAGTTGTGTGGCTGGCTGCAGGTGTAGAGAAAAAATGGATGGTATGGAGTTGGTGCTGATGGTTTTTCATGTGTGGAACTAGTGGATAATGGATATAGGATTGTGGGTACCAGACAGTATGTGTAGGTGTGGGACAGGCACTATCATATTACTGGCATAGTAGTAGGACAGCTGTCACTAACCCTCATCCTGTTGGCTGTATTGTTATTTTATGGCAGGTTTCTATCGCTGATACCAAGATGCCAGGTAGAACAGCAGCAGTGAGATGAGGAGCAGGTGGTGGAGAGGGTTATGGCTATGACCTATAGTACAGGGTGTGATTCCTCCAGTCCTCATTTGCCTACTATGTGAGTTTGAGTAAGTCACTTAAACAGTACTTGGGGGCAGCTGGGAATTTATGCTAAGCTCCTCAGTGCTCCTCTGGACTGCAATCCTAGTAACTAACTATAAACCTATACAGCATGCAGAGTATCCTGCACATGTTAATTCTATTCTGCAGTAGTCGGGCAGACAATGAGCTGTTAAAAGACGCTTCATGTAGTCCAAGGTTTGATTCACTCACTATTTGTTTGTGTATGGAAAGTGCTCTGTGGCAACAGAAAAATTGTGCCTAGCTCTTCCGTCGTCTCCTGGGTATGCATAAAGCATTTATGAACCTAATTAGCAACATAAGCAGCAAAGTCTATGAATTTCTTAGATGTGTGGAACCTCAGGTAGTACCTGCAAATGGTCAGTTGGAATTCCATGCAATAGCTGCAAATGATCAGTTGTGATCAGTGTACTACCCCAGTAAACAAATGCAAAATAAAAGAAAGAAATAAAATATTTTGTGTATCTGAATGAACCTGAATGCCACCATAAATGCTTTGTCAGAACAGGTTAGGAAAATGCAATGATCAACAGTAGATGGATTTATCTGCACTGGATAGTTGTTACATTTAAAGACAAATTGGTACTGACTGTGACATGTCTATATCAGGGAAGGGGATCTTTATGAGATACATGTCAGGACTAATGGAGACATGTCTGTATTCTGGTGGGTTGTTATATATTAAAAACAGTGCAGCAGGCAGGTGAGTGTGTTATAAAGGAAGGTCTTTTATTTTAACTGAGGTGCAAACTGTGTGTGTGTGTGTGTGTGTGTGTGTGTGTGTGTGTGTGTGTGTGTGTGTGTGTGTGTGTGTGTGTGTGTGTGTGTGTGTGTGTGTGTGTGTGTGTGTGTGTGTGTGTGTGTGTGTGCATGCGCATGTGTGTGTCATACATCTGTGTCTGCTCCTCTGAAAAATATCAGGTCTATTTTAGCATGCTCTGATGTTTATGCTTGGAACATGCATGGTACCATGTCGACATTGTGGCTGTTGATTATAATATATCAGTGTTAGAGACATCAACATTTTGGAGTTTTGACCATGTTAAGTACTCCCATACACACACACACACACATATATATATATATATATATATATATATATATATATATATATGGGTACCTATCAGTACATCCAAAGATCACATCATTGAATGGTATTTCAGGTGTCATTTTACTGATCATGCCATTTGTCGAACCGTTCTGACTGAGATCGCATTACAGTAGGGATCAGAAAATGTGCCCTTTCCCCACTGCAGTGAGATCTTGGAGGGGGGTTTGATGAATGGCATTTATAATGAAATGCCTTTTGACAATGTGATCCTTCGTTGATTTAATATATATATATGCGTGTGTGTGTGTGTGTGTGTGTGTGTGTGTGTGTGTGTGTGTGTGTGTGTGTGTGTATGTGTGAATGTATGTGTGTGTAAGATGACATCATGAAAGATAGAAAACTCAAAGAAAAAAATTAGAAAACACTGAATGACTCATAACAGATAACCTCCTCTGTACCATCTTACTCATGTGTGTTAACCCTAGGTGTAGCCTTTAACCTACTCAGTGTCCCTAACCTTCACCCTACACATTACGTTACTAAAAACTTTCCCTAAAAGTACCACTGCACAAGACAAAAGAACACAGAACACAGACAGCATAAAGCATGCACAACACTGAATGTATTCACTTACCTAACCCCTCACTCTAACCCTAACCAACAGACACATGCATATTCACAACAAATGCTATAACAAAAGTCACCACTTTTTCATTCACACAATATTTTTCCTGCAATCACCTGCTTACCCACACTATATAAAAATAAATTCTTCCATATGTAATTCAAATAAGCATTCACTCACGCATGTATTCTGTTTTTTTACACCCACAAAAACCTTTCTACCAAATGTGTATTCTACTTTTTGATTTACACATACACACACACACACACACACACACACACACACACACACACACACACACACACACACACACACACACACACACATGTATATGTGCACTTGTGTGTATGTTTGTCTGTGGTGTGTGTGTGCATTTGTTTCTGTCTGTCTTTGTGTGTGTGACTGCATGTCCCTGTATTTGTGTATGGGATGATGTACGCTTGTTATTATCATGAGTACATGGAGTAGCCAGTGTTAATGCCTCTCACTCTCTCTGTAGCTAATACTTCCTGCATATCAGCAGGACACTGTCTACTTATTACCTGACCTCATTTCTGCATGTTAGATGCCACTGACACATGGGCTATGTTGACAAGGGTCAGAGGACCAGTCCACCTATCTGGTTAACAAACACTAATAAATAAATAAATAAATTAATTAATAAAAAAAATATGTTCTCCAAGCATATGCTGTTTACAAGGTTAGGATTTAAATTTATGAATGGTGCACTTCTTCAGCTGTCCTAACACTATTTTTTATCCAGTTTGGTCCTATCACCAAATTTTCATTCCTGAAGCAGGATGGCATGAGAAGCTGTACTGTCAGATTTGGGACATTTTTAAATGTTGGTGACATAAGAAGCACACAAATACAACAACAAAGGAAAGGTGCTCACACATTACCACATAGTACTGTGGAACTGACAGCAGGAAGGCATATTTCAAAACACTTGTAAAGCAGGTATCAGAAAGGACACCTCAGAACAAATAGTATTCTGTTACCAGATGTAATAAAGCCATGATGTATATTATTTTTACTTGTAAAAAAACTAATTTTTGTCACATTTCAGATACACTGAAGAGAAAAGGAAGGCAGAAAAAGTGAATAGATTCAAACTGGGTATAACAGGTAGAAAGAGCTATAGATCCAAACGTAGTCTTCACTTTTACAAAATGTATAGAGAAGTAAAATATGCTAATGTATTAATGAGGATGAAAGGTGCTTCCTACAGGGGTCAAAGGTAAAAGAAAGAGATGTGATAATAATACAGAACAAATACAAAAGTGGAATATTTATTAGAAGACTTAGCACAGACAAGTCAGCAAGACAGTTGCTGGAAGCCATTTCTATTTTTTTAATAGGGTGCTGCCACTTTATAATAAAAAGACACAAGTCTGCTTCTCAAAAATGGACAAACTTTTTACAGATCTTTTGATAGCAGACCTTAATATATAATGTAAATGTAAAAATTTACAGCTGCCTATAAAAAGGCAAGGAGATGCCTTGTATGTCTCCAAAAGGACCGTACAAGCAATTCTATAACTGGTGTCCAGGTGAATGTAAGGTTGCTGCCCTCTAGAAAAAAATAATATTAAACATGGAGCTACATATACTTTAAAATACAAATCAGCAAATCATGCTTCAGTAAGACTCCGCCTATAAAATGAATGCTGCAAAAGTAATGCATTTTCCTGTGGGTATACCCAGCAAATTACAATTAGTCATTTCTACTTAAAATTCACATTATTTCTTGCTGATTCTATAGCAACTTTGCATTACATCATTATTTAACTTTTGGCCTCAGATAATACTGTAAACAACCACAGGCTGATAACTTTAAGAATCAAATGTCAAATGTAGGTGATCATTTGCCTCCTTGTGTTAGTTGTTAACAAAAATGTTGTAAAATGCACTAAAGCTGTAGAACATGGCTCCTCTGGTTTGGCGCGTTCAGTTCTTTCTTAAATGCAAGTTTTAGATCATATCTGTGTGTATATATATATATATATATATATATATATATATATATATATATATATATATATATATATATATCTAAATAGATATCTCATGGGTTTCCTTTTTGAGCTGAGAAACACAGCATGTGATGACTAGCTTGTAATATGTCTAATCTCCTGTAACTTCTGTTTTAAGAAGAGCATCTTCTTGATTCATGATGCACACATTTGACCTGGCAAGGGCTTGCGTGCGTTTGTATTCTGCGGTTTTATAGATTCTGACGTAGATCAAGTCTATACGTATTTGTTTGAGGGCAGTTGTGGTGCAGACCACAGCTGGTACTTTGCATGTAATTTTCACCCCCTTGTTAATGACCTTGTAAGGATTAGTATGGCCTTCTCCATATGCCGGTAGATTATGTCTGTTGGCAGCTGGCAGTACTAGTGCAAGACGGGATAGTTTTCATTAGGAGCACTTGACATTACGCTGCCCTGAGATGTCGTCAATTTTAAACTGTCAGTATCTTTGAATAAAGAGGCATACAAAAGTGATTTATTAGTGTACAATTGATTTGCTAAAATGTGTAAAGAGAACAAGAATTATATAAAAAATACAGGGTTATAGGTCTGCTATGTTAATTTAACAGTTCAATTCCAGTATCTGAATCCAGTATAAACAAGATATTAACATTTACAGAGGGGGAATGTGTGATTTTCAAACACATTTGTAGAACCTGACAAATCTTCACAGAAAACCTATATTGCAGACCACTTTGTTTACATCATTACCTGCTTCAGCAACATTTAAGCAAAGAGTACTTCTCTCTGCAAATCTACCATGTCTAGGTGCCATTTTATAAAACATGTAATATAGTGTTCTTATTTCTGTGATACACACACATTAAGTAACATGTCTGTGTTGTAAGTATGATTGTAGGAAGATATCAGTTTAGTATAAGGTGTCCTTGAGGAAGCAGCTAGCATGAGACATATCCATCTCAGATTAATTGAGCAAAGGAGACCTTGTGCAATGAAAACAGGTTTCTTATATAGACCATTGTTCCTTTACACTGCATAAAACTGCATTTAAAACATTGAAGACAATTAAGATAAACACATTTGTGGGGAGCTTCAGGCTTCATTTAAGTTAAACGAGTTAAAACAAAAGATGAATACTATTGCAATGCCCCATAACATTGGTCATTAAGATGTGCATTGTTTGCTGCAGGGGGAACACTTCCGCCTCAAGTCAAATCATGGAACTCTGATAAGGCACTGAATAGAAAAAAAGTACTGAAGTAATAGCAGTTCACAGTGTTAATTATAATGCATCTACTTCCTGCAATGTGATATGTCAGATGCACATGATTATGTGCTCCATGCACTTCACTAGCATTGCCATTACAAGGCTGCATTTGACCTGCTTTTGTTTTGACAGTAGTGTCCATCAGTCTATTATTTCATGTCATTTTTAGTTTTGAGGGCCACAGTTTGAATAACAACAAAGTGCTCTTACAGCTTTAAGATATTCCTATCCTGAATGCCTTATTTTCTACAGGCTTTTTCGGACGTAAGTAATCTATTAATGGATTGTATCATCTTTCAGAGACTTCTAATTGTCATATTCAAGCGCTCCTAATATCAAGTAAAGCAGATCAATAGCTGTGTAACATGTATGTGACTGCTAATGTGTGTGTGTGCTTGTGTGATGTATGCCTGCATGTGTGTTCATAGTCAAAGAAAATTCAACCCCCCTCTGAATGGGGCTTACTTTTGTTTACATCTATGAAAATACCCTACCTCACTTAAAACTATATTTAGTTTTCATGACTCAGTG